>NC_134402.1:283055013-283170013 GCF_038048845.1 Mixophyes fleayi | reverse complement strand
AAATGTCAAATATATGTATCACACCCAAAATAATTCTATATTTATAAAAACAAACTTTGATCTGAAATTTGAGCTTGAAATACAGATGTTTTTCAGAGTAAAAAAATGTATAATTGGTGATTATTTAATTTTTGAAAAATATATGACAAATTACACAAATAGACTAATAGGTTCCTTTTCTCAATTCTATCAAATATATAAACATCCATACACTACATAGACCTCAGTGACCCCTGTAAAAAAAAAACAAAAAAAACCCCATCTAAGATTACAACAAAGTTCTAAGTTTACAATTAACTTTAAGGCACAAATCTCTTGATCCTTTAAAGAGAAGACTTAAGGGGAGAAATCTATACAGCCACTGCAGCTACTCTTCGACGTCTTCTATGAAAAGCTTTCAAGTTCCATTTTGTAGGTTCCAGCATGTAAGGTCCATTATACACAAATAATACAGTCATTTTGTCAGCATACGTCAGATTCTGGAGAAGCTGATAAAGGGAAAATAAGGTAAATATGCATTATCCTACTTTCAAAGATTATCCTACTTTCAAACATTAAAATAAAATTTAAACGTTCACTTTACAAGAAGAAATGCATTTTATCAGTTAAGTTTACTTTTTTGGATTTAAATGTAATAATTACATTGTATATTTCCCCTACATAAGTAACACCTTGTTTAAGGACAAATCCACCTAAACGTTTTCTTAGCTGTTCTGGTGGTGTAGGAGCATAACAAAATAGCAAAAACAATTTTACACACTCTATACAGTCTTAGTGCTTCCATGCTGTTGGAAGTTCTTTTTGTTTATCCTGTCGTTTCCTCTTTAAATACAGAGTTTAAAACAAAAAAACAAACATCTATGTGTATACAACCTTACAGAAGGAGACACCACTGGCCTCATATACTTTCTATTCTTTACATACCCCCACCTCTATCCTCTGAGTTCAGGATAAACTTTTTGCCATTAGATCATGGCTTTTTCATCACGGAGTATAGCCTAAATTCACTTAGGTGGCAAAAGAAGATTAAATTATATAAAATATTCTCCTTCAGTCTCAATGGCAAATTTGAGCCCATCAATCACAATTCACTATGTTATCACAAATTAACGGATAATGTTATGTACACTATGACTACCCGTTTTGATAGTGTTTATATTTAAAGTACCCTGAGCTAGGCTAATTGACTTAATTGAGCACGAGTTATGGCCAAAAGAAACAGCTATACATGACTCTTGTAAAGCAAAAGTAAAAATTCTAAACACAGTGATCATCAACAAAACATAATCAATGTTACAAACATACAGTGTAATAAGATACTATCATATGCACTACATGGCCAAAAAAATGTGGACAACCCTTTTAATTCGTGTGGTTGGCCATTTCCACCAACCCATTGCTAACAGGTGCATGAAATCAAAGCACATAGCCATGTTATCTCCATAGCCAAACATTAGCAGTAGAATGGGTCATACTGTAAAGTTCAGTAACTTTCAGTGTAGCACGGTCATATGATGCCACCTTTCCAACATGTAAGTTCATTAATTTTCTGCCCTGCTAGAGCTGCCCTGGTCAACTGTAAGTACTGTTATTGTGAAGTGGACACATCTAGGAGCAACAACAGTCCAGTCACACAAGATCACAGAAAGGGACGGTCGAGTGCTGAAGTGCGTATAAAAAGAAGTGGTCTGTCCTCAGTTGCAACAATCACTACAGAGTCCCAATCTGCCTCTGTAAGCAACGTCAGCACACCAACTATTTGTTGGGAGCTTCATGGATTGAGTTGTTATGGCCAATCCTCAGATGAACATGCGCAAACGTTGACTGGAGTGGTGTAAAGCATTCCGCCATTAGACTCTGGAGCAGTGGAAATTAAATTATATAAAGAAATCTCCTTCAGTCTCAATGGCAAATTTGCGCCCATCAGCCCATTCTCTGGTGTGACGAGTTGACGAGTTGCGCTTCGCCATCTGGCAGTCTTCTTACCAAAATGTGTACTGCCAACTGTAATAATTGATGGAAGAGGAATAATGGTCTGGGACTATTTTTCATGGTTTAACCTTTAGTTACAGTGAAGGAAAATCTTAATGCTAAAACATATAATGACATTCTAGAGAATTATGTGCTTCCAACTTACTGAAAATAGTTTGGGGAAGACCCTTTCCTGTTTAAGCATGACAATGCCCCAATGTAGAAAGCAAGGTCCATCAAAAAATGGCTTTCTGAGTTTGGTGTCAAAGACCTTTTGACTCCATTGCCCCAACTGTCACTAAAAGCCTTTGTCGATCTCCACCCCAAACATGACCCAACTCACTTACCCGCTACCTAGAAAATTCCTTTCCTCCAGAGGCAGGACGACACTCTCTCATGCAGAATTTCACCACAAATAAATTTTTTCCTTCTACAGTTCTGCCTTATCACTCTCTAACCAGTCCTACTTTAAGTCTCTCATTTCCTCCCACTCCTCCAACGCTTATCACCTCTTCTCCACCTTCAACTCCCTCTTCCCCTTTTCCTCCTCGCTCTCTGCTCTTGACTTTGCCATCCACTTCACCTCTAAAAGCAATTCCATACATCATGAAATCTCCTCCCTTCAGTAGAATCTCACCCCACCATTTCCCTCCCCCTCTGTGGGAACAGGGTCTGCATCCTTCTCTCCTCACTGCTAAGGACTTCTCTTACCCCTCACCCCTCTCCTCCTTTCCCAGGTCTTTGCGGATGAAGTCCACACCCTTCTCTCCCCCCCTCTATCTGCCCTTCTTGACCCAATCCCCTCTGGAGGCCTGTTCCCACCGCCTCAACCTATTCCTCTCCTCTGGCATTTTCCCCTCCTCCTTTAAATATTACCTGATCTTACCCATACTCCAAAAAACTCTCCTTTTAGCCTGTCACCCACCTTCCCTTTGCTTCCAGGCTTCTTGAGCAGGTTTGTTTATAACCATCTCACCTCCTTCCTCTCACTCCCTCCTTGACCTACCTCAATCTAGCTTTTTCTCTCTCCACTCCATGAAAACGGACCTCACCAAAGTTACCAACAATATCACTGCTAAATCGAAGGGTCACTTCTCCCTTCTTATCATTCTTAGCCTCTTTGCTGCATTTGATACCATGGATCACCCTCTTCTTTTGTAAACCCTTCATTTCATTGGCCTCCGTGACACTGTCTTCTACTGGTTTAGATCTCCTAACTCGACAACTACTTCTTTTCTGTCTCTACATCTGACTCCACTTCCTGATTTTCCTTGACCTGTCAGAGTCCTACAAATGTATCTCTCCTCCCCAAACCTCTCCCCCTCCCTCATGTCTTTCAGTCATCTCATCCTGGTTGTCCCAGTGCTTTCTGAAACTCAAAATGTCTAAGACTGGAATCATTTGTGGCACTTTATAAATAAATAAATAAAAATAATAATAATAATAATAATAATAATAACAACAACAACAGTAAAATGTCAATTATAAGCTTCAGTCTAGCAACTATATCTACCTTGAGATGATGGTTACTGTCTGATTCATTATAGCAGGTTTGGACAACTTGTGGCTCTCAGGTAATGTGAGACTACAAGTATCAACATATCTTGCCAGTTATTGGCTGGAAAAGTGAGCTGGGCTTGTAGTTTCACAACACATGGAGGGAAACAAATTGTCAATGCTTTCATTATTTGCATGACCCCTACAGGTTAGCGGTGAATTCAAACGTTGCAATTCTGGTTGTAGTTATGACTGCATTCTTATTGCGCGATTGTAGGTAACAAGGCATTTGGATATATTAATTACTCCATTCACACCTTCAGTTTTTATATTTTTACTTCTGCAGTTGTATGAATAAACAGCACTAAGTACATCTTTGTACTTTACCCCCTAGACATGGAGGCATAATTCAAACTTCATTCAGTAAAATGATTAAAGTTTAGCTCAGTGCATGAAACACGCATCTTTATGTATGTGGGGAAACATGGCATCACTGGCCTGAAAACGATTGCACTATGGGCTGACACCTTAATGTTAGGGAAAGTGTAAATAAAACAAAAAATCTGAGTGACCACTACCATGGTAGGACACTAAAAACAGCACTATCTGTATGACGACTATTATGGAACATTAATAACTATCTCAACCCACATTTAATTCACAAGATAAAACAAAGCTCTTCATATCTAGTTACACCACATAACTATAACCTCTGTTTATGATCAGCAATCATGTTCCATATCACTTCTAAGGGGCGTGTCAGAATAGTGTTTTGAACTTTTCCAGCTAGAACTGGTTTGTGTCGACACATTGAAGTGTTATGCGGAACATCTGCTTTAAACTTGTACAGGTAGAATCGCTTCTGTACCGATGCACAAAAGTGAATCGGGTACATCTGGCACATGGGAGATATTATGCTTTAAATAAACTCCACCATTGATTCTTTCCCCTTACTAGTATAGCGTTGCTCATGGTCTTAGGACAGTTAATGCCTTCCATATGTACT
The DNA here is from genome assembly GCF_038048845.1 of Mixophyes fleayi. NCBI lineage: Eukaryota > Metazoa > Chordata > Amphibia > Anura > Limnodynastidae > Mixophyes > Mixophyes fleayi. The sequence goes on along the minus strand of NC_134402.1, from coordinate 283,165,539 downwards.
CTAATATTTAAGATTGTGGAAAACGCAGTATGGTTTTAGAGCTGGGATTTACTTAAGTGGTACATCTGCATTTTGTCGAGCATCAACCAGATCCCCATTATATTCTCCAATCGGTCTGAGTGGACCGTAGTATTTATGAATCAAACAGTTTAGGGGCATTTTGAATTGAAAGTGGTTTATTCTTTTGTCTGTTACCTTTATTCAATGGGTTTTTGTTTGGAGAGTTACATAACATAGCCAATTTTATATGTTTAGTTGCTCCAAGGATCAAGGACACAAAAAAGTCAAACCTATATGTCAGGATAAAGCATTGATCTGATATGCTGAAATAGAATATTGGATGTCAGGACCCAAATAAATCTTTGCATGAATACCTAAATTAACCTGATGGTCAATTCGGATAAAGGTGTCATGTGCAAGCTAATGTTTAGGCATAAATCTGCAAATATATGTTTGTGTATTACTTCCTAGAAATAGTGTGACCTGGTTCTCTTAGAAGCTGTTAGATCAATGGGTTTTGTGGATGTTAAACCACACAGGGGGGTTGGTCGATAAGTATAGCACCTTGTACCATTTATGGCAGGATGGCAAATGTGAATGCCTTTGAGGAGATCTCTTGCAAGACAATGAAATCTCACACATGTTTGGGAGGCCCCAGACAGGCCGACTGCAGAGACTGGGTTGTATGTTAATGACAGATTCAAGCTGAATAAGGGGACAGGAAAAGATCATATCATTTTCTCCAATATCATACATACCAGAGGCATGTGTGGTATGCAGATGAAGGGAAACTTAGGACCTGTTGTGTGAAGGTAAAATCATGTTCGTAAACCATACTGTTGAAAAGTTAGGACGGTGTAAAGAAAACTTGACTTAGAGGTATTCAAACAGCAAAGTCATAAGACCCTAATTTGCATTCTCCCCTCCTGTTGGTTCTGACCTCACAGGGAAGGGGGGCTGGGGGGCCCTGTAGCTTGACTTTAAAACTGTATTGAAAATGTAACCCTGGGTTCTTCTTCTGAGGGAGTTTAATTGAAGAGGTTCCATTTTTTCCTGCTCCTCCCGGCACCACAAACTTGATTCTAAGTGAGGTATCAATTCTGTGTTTTATCCTTTTTATTTTATAAGAAACAATTGCACTCTATTTGTATGTCATTTTATTATCTTTTTATCTTAAGCATTGTGGATGTATTTTCCATATTAAATTACACTTAATAAGTTCTAGTCTCTGTGTTCTTATGAATTCACGCGACAGTTTGGTCCAGACGCTACCTAATTGAAACTGTGCAAACCTTGTGGTTTAAGTGAACTCTGATTAAAGTAAATTGTGTTGGATTAATGCTAGGGAGAACCGAAGGCTTCCTAAATAAGAGTGTCAGCTCTTATCCGAAACAACCTTGGTGGTGGTAATTAGTATCGCAAAGCTAGTGTGTGGCATAGATAGGGAAGGATTTAATCATTTTAGACAGACCAGGTGGTTGTCTTTGTGGTTGACCCTGTGTCACGTAAGCGTCACGCAGACTCAGGTGAGTGCTGTTCGTGACAAATTGGTGGCATAGCGGTGGGATGATTTAATTTCTTAGAGTATTAAGTGCATGGTTTAAGCAATTAACCTTTGCACTTATAAACTGATTGTAACCTTGCGAGGAATACAATAGTTTTACAAGGACGAAACTCAGGGCTATAATTTTTGAAGACATACGTGCAAAGCAGTTCCCTTCCCTTCTCTCTTGTTTTTCTTTTCTATCTTTTATTTTGCAAAGTGACTGCAAGGATGGCAGCTGCTTACAAGAAAAAAGCCAAAGAAGTTTTAATTGCCCTGTGTGAGCAGCGAGGTCTCGACTGGACAGATAAAACTAAAAAGGAGCTGGTTCACGCATTATTGGAGGATGATGCAAAGAAGCAATGTGATATGGAACCTGAGCTGGGGAGCAAGACAGAACCAGAGGATCAAGGTGTGGATAATGTCACTGAACCAGAGGATCCGAGTAGGTACATTTTCTTAAATCCAAAGAATCCACTTGTCATGATGAGTATGGCAGAGCTAATTGAAGAAGCTCAGCTGCGAGGTTTCTCCTGCCACAACAAGACACGCAGGGAGATCATCGAACACCTCGACTGGGAAGAGGAAAGCCCGATACATCCTTTCAGCGAGTATCGCATGATGGTCCTTATTCCGGGCTACACGATGAGTCTTATGGAACGGCTGGACTACCTGGAGGAGAGTTTTGAATACGCTCAGGAAGAGGTATCTTTCAGGGGTGGACTTCATACCCCATTCTGGCTAGATCAGTGTCGCCGGGTGGCTGACGAAAGGCAGCACCTGCAGCAGCTTCTTTCACAAGCTGGATCAGTAATCGCCCAGCCTATAGGGGTGGCCCACGAGGAAAAGGTACCCCTGCCAGCTACAGATAACATGGAATATGCTACCGAGATTTTGCATCCAGAGGCCCCTTTTAATCTGCTGGGGGAAGCTGATGATGCTAGCAGCATACTACCAGATGCTGCACAGAATTTGCTATTGGAGGAGGCTGATTTTAAAGAGGACATAATTGTTGAGAAGACTATTTCTGGGGGAAAAATGGAAGTGCCTGAAGATATTCCCACAAATGTTTTAGTAGTTACTGATCTTGGATGGTTAAATTCTCAGTATGTTCCCGCAAATGTTGTTCCTACTATCTCTAATTCTGTTACACCATGTGACTCAGCCCAGGTAGTATGGGATAATGCTGAACCTGCCAATGATGTGACTTTGTGTAAAGAACCTGAACTGTTCTGTAATCATTTTGCATCTGGTGCTGTGCGAGTGAAATGTGATGATGAGAAGCTGATACGTGCCAGTGTTAACTCTGGCAATTATGATGATTCACGGGAAGAACCCGAGGTGCCAGGATGTGATAAGGAAAGAGAATGTCTTATTGGACCTACTGCCTATAATGAGGATAATGTCAATAACAGTATTGTGTTAGAATCCAAACCTGTTTTTACACTGACATCTTGTCATGGGATAGGGACAGCGGACATTGTTATTGCAGATGTTGGCATTAATACTGGTGTAGATAATATGCTTCCTAGAAATGGGACCGATGACAATGTGATTAATTCTGTTGTGCTAGAGAAAGACAATGTTTCTACCCAGGTAATGTGCTCGGAAGATGCTGTACCAGGTAACTGGGAGGGAGGGCAGAGTGAAGATGTATATTCTGTGCCTGAACCAGCTGCATACAGAGCGATTGAGCATGTGGGGGAGACACATAGTCCTGACCAACGGGAAGTAGCGAGTGACAGCAATTCTTACTTTGTTGCTGGGACCTGTAGTTCGAATGTTCACCACTCAGATCTACATCTGAGTTCTGACCATTCGTCTGAGTTTTCCATAGAGACAGGGGGGTCAGTTGCTAGCCCACACTCACTTAGCCAGCCGTCTAACGGCTTAGAGGAGATAGATGAGGGGCCCATACTCCCGGCTACTCTACATCCCCAGATAGATGAGTCCAAGGGGGAGGGGAGTGTACTGTTATGTAGGCCCCAAGATAAGAAGTGCATAGGGTGTCCCACTGACAGGGAAGGTTGTAACTGGGGAGCAGGGCAGAGTGGAAGTAGGTATTCTGCTGTGCCAGCCTTAAGGGGTTCCCACTTAGAAGTACAGTATCAGGAATTCCTGGCCATTTTTCCCTCAGGCTTTCACTTAGAAGACATGAGGATTAGAGACAAAGTGCACACTGTAACAGGGTTGGTACATGAGAATGTGATGCAGGCCCAGACCAGCCAGAAGCAGTGGTATGATTCCCCTGCCAGGATGATAGAGAGAAATTTTCATGATAATCGGTTGAAGGCTCATAATGACAGTGAGAGCCAGCTAGCAGCTATTACAGTGGACCCAGGGGGAAATTAGATGAGATGATCTTGGGCACTGACCTGTCAGTCAATGCCCATGCCATCTCTTGAAGGGGGGAGATGTCAGGATAAAGCATTGATCTGATATGCTGAAATAGAATATTGGATGTCAGGACCCAAATAAATCTTTGCATGAATACCTAAATTAACCTGATGGTCAATTCGGATAAAGGTGTCATGTGCAAGCTAATGTTTAGGCATAAATCTGCAAATATATGTTTGTGTATTACTTCCTAGAAATAGTGTGACCTGGTTCTCTTAGAAGCTGTTAGATCAATGGGTTTTGTGGATGTTAAACCACACAGGGGGGTTGGTCGATAAGTATAGCACCTTGTACCATTTATGGCAGGATGGCAAATGTGAATGCCTTTGAGGAGATCTCTTGCAAGACAATGAAATCTCACACATGTTTGGGAGGCCCCAGACAGGCCGACTGCAGAGACTGGGTTGTATGTTAATGACAGATTCAAGCTGAATAAGGGGACAGGAAAAGATCATATCATTTTCTCCAATATCATACATACCAGAGGCATGTGTGGTATGCAGATGAAGGGAAACTTAGGACCTGTTGTGTGAAGGTAAAATCATGTTCGTAAACCATACTGTTGAAAAGTTAGGACGGTGTAAAGAAAACTTGACTTAGAGGTATTCAAACAGCAAAGTCATAAGACCCTAATTTGCATTCTCCCCTCCTGTTGGTTCTGACCTCACAGGGAAGGGGGGCTGGGGGGCCCTGTAGCTTGACTTTAAAACTGTATTGAAAATGTAACCCTGGGTTCTTCTTCTGAGGGAGTTTAATTGAAGAGGTTCCATTTTTTCCTGCTCCTCCCGGCACCACAAACTTGATTCTAAGTGAGGTATCAATTCTGTGTTTTATCCTTTTTATTTTATAAGAAACAATTGCACTCTATTTGTATGTCATTTTATTATCTTTTTATCTTAAGCATTGTGGATGTATTTTCCATATTAAATTACACTTAATAAGTTCTAGTCTCTGTGTTCTTATGAATTCACGCGACAGTTTGGTCCAGACGCTACCTAATTGAAACTGTGCAAACCTTGTGGTTTAAGTGAACTCTGATTAAAGTAAATTGTGTTGGATTAATGCTAGGGAGAACCGAAGGCTTCCTAAATAAGAGTGTCAGCTCTTATCCGAAACAACCTTGGTGGTGGTAATTAGTATCGCAAAGCTAGTGTGTGGCATAGATAGGGAAGGATTTAATCATTTTAGACAGACCAGGTGGTTGTCTTTGTGGTTGACCCTGTGTCACGTAAGCGTCACGCAGACTCAGGTGAGTGCTGTTCGTGACACTATATCATAGACAGAATAGCTTACTTGTGTCAAGGATACAATTGGGCAGGTTTATTTCATACGCACAAGTAGCCTCTGATTGGGGTTGAGGATGCATTTAGTGATCTTATTGGCGCCTCCAAGACATTTCAGAATCTGCCTTTTTTTTTTAGCACAGCAAATTTGCGTCGTGGAGTTTTGGTCTTTTGTCAAATTGTACACATTTTGGGGTCTTCATTTGATACCATTTAATGTCTTTGATAGTACACCAAACTGGATGTAGTTTGTGTCCTTCTAGTTCTAAGATATTCACCAAATTCCATTTTCCCTACTAAGAGTTTAACGTAACTATAAAAAATGCCATGGGCTGATTACCTTTGGTGTAATAAAGAAATACTGAGAAGTGTTTTCTTTGCAAGCTGTCTTCACTACCATTTCAAATACTCTCCTTTCATTCACTGGATCCATGCCCTTAAAGTACAATTAAATAGATTATTAGTAAAGTAGCGAACATAAGACATTTAGATCTTTATATACTTACTAATTATTTAATTACCTGATTTATTTCATCCACTACTCGGAAAGGGCACCTGTTGAGTTCTTGAAGAGCCATTAGAAAGAGCATTGTGGACACACTCCTCTCCCCCCCACTCTGATGATGTGGGGTCAGCTCATGAAGCTGTGTGCTACTTCTAAACTTTACACGGATCCTTATTCCATACTTATCATAATCCTCCTATAATGAAAATACAAAGAGAAACCCGAATTAGCAAAACATGTCATTTTAGTAAATTAATCAGTGTCTTCTTTCACATTTGTAGAATTAAGAAACATATGGAAAAATGGAATATCATAAACATGATTAAGCATACATGGAAAGGTTTTGATCCGATACCAAAACAGCAACTCAACATGTTCCCAAAAACATTCTACCAGAAGAAGATTTGGAAGAGGTATCAGATCAAAAACAACATCTAGCTAACAATGATCATGACTAATTTCCCTCTTGATCTTTGTGAGGACATAACTGTATGACAACTTGCATAGGCTAGTGAGGCCCAGTAGACAACTACACACAGACACTTTGTAATCTTAAGTGAACTAAATTCAGCACCGGAGGAAAGCTTTATCTGCAAAAACAAGAGTTGCCAACTGCAATGACACGAAGGCTAGTTAACTGTGGTGTAAGGTTTTATACACATAGCAAAGTGCTGTAACAGGCACAAGTCATAGGGTACATCAGTTAAATCATAACTACTCAGTATTTGATTCCATATAGCTGTTAATTGGCATATGCCAGATTGTTCTTTAATTGGTGTACTAAACAAGGACAAATCCATAAAAAACATTTTTCAGAAGCGCTTACCAAACTGGTCAAGTTATGCAAACATTTTTTCTAACTGCTCTATTTTTGGGGTGGCCAGATTGATCTGTAACGTTACAAATATTTTTTTTTTAATTTAACTCTGAGCTTGTAACTCAAGCAGTTTTCAAGTCCAGTTCCTCTACACATCTAAATATTGAAAGATCTGCTTTTTGTACACTTTATTAGTATATTCTGACGTCCTTTGTAAACCAGCTTTCTATGCGCTCCTATCCATGTGGGAATGCACATCACTAACGTTGCCGCAGCTGCATATAACCTATTCCTTTCTTAGGGCAAGATGGGTGATTGAGGAATGCTTTATCTTATCATACCAAAGTGATTCCTCTGTTAAAACACTGCATGTATCCTATTTAGATCAACGTTTTCAAATCACAAAATTTGTGCCTGACTGATGCTACTGTTCTTTTACCATAAATCATTATTTAATCTGGTAGGCTTGAAAAACAAATAGTTTTAGTGCTTATTGGCAGTCTTAATTAAAAGTAGCAGACGTGTAACCAATTTCACTCAAAGCTGAAACCTGCATAGTTTAGAACACTAGAAATTAATGTAATTTTTGACTAAGTAACTCACCAAAGACTATATCAGCTAAATCAATGCTGATCCTTTAATAGGATCGACCTGTTAAAATACAAGGTCAGAACAATTACTTCTGTCTTAAAGGAATGCAGTGACTACCGAATGCCTTGGACAACTCCAAGTAGCCTATGATTTGCCACTTGTACAATCCTGCAATACATAACATAGTTGTACAGGAAACACTAATCACTAATCCAATATAGGAATTAAAAATATTCAGCAAAAACTTGTAGAGAAGACACAAATAATCCAAATAGCAAAACTTCCTTTGTAATGATGCCTTTCATGTTTTGCAACACACAGATTTCTAATGATATCCCAAGTCCACAACATTCTGTAAGTGTATCCCTATACTAATGTTTTGCATATACCCAGCAAACAAATTTCAGAAAGCAGATTAAACTTTGAACCAGTGGTCAAAGTGGAAATTTAGAAGTGCTGGTATGGAACTTTAAAATGAACGACCAGGGGCCTGGGTGCAGCCTAGCCCACCACCCTCCCCCCCCCAACGTTTTAGAGATTTTGATAAAATGAAACTAATTTTAGATTAATTTTAACACTATATAGTAGAATATAAAACATATTAAATTATGTAAAGCAGGGTTCGGCCCAGCACGACTGTAAATGTGGCCCAGCAGGAGTTTTGGTTGTGGCAAGGGGGCAGCACTGTTAATGAAAAAAAAAATCCTGAAAAAAAAAAAAAAAAAGAAAAGAAAATATACTTACCTTGCGGTCACGTCAGCTGGCGCTCCGGCTCCCTCCCTGGTCTCCTCCTCCGTGCAGCGCTCGCAATGAATGTCGGGGGTGACGTCATCACACCCGATATCCATTGCGTAGCGCAGCACAGAGGAGTCACCCGCGCGAACTATCAGCAGCAGTGAAAGATTATCCAGTATCTTATTGTTGTTACTCTGAATTTGGACTTTCTGCACCATGCAATTATGAACTAGCTGTGTTCTCTGTATGTATCCAATATAAATATTAAGAGATGATTGTATTTTTAATATTTGAAACCATTTTAAATGTGCAGTGCTGAGTAGGGTGAAAATATCACCCACTGTTACCCTCATCGGAGGCTGCTCCATGAGCCATTTTTCCCGCCACCCTATCTTTAAATCTCTGTATATATCTATTAGTCCTCCTGATGCTACCTATATCGGTGACCATTTCAAACTGGCCAATAAAAAAAATGATTCATGGGTGCAGAAAGAGAGGGAAAAAAAGTTTTTGGCATTTAATTCCCCGAACCCCACTAAGGGGCAGATGCAGGTAAGTTAAATTGTAGCTGGTAATGGGACTACTGCTTTAATCATGATTCTGCAACAGGTTTCCTAACTCTTACTAACTTTATTTCCAAGTAAGTTTAATATGTTAACTATGTTTTCTATGGTTTTTTGGATGATCAGCTATCGTTCGTGTTAGTGTATTTTATGTGCGGCCCAAACCAACTCGTCGTCTTCTAATGTGGCCCAGGGAAGCTAAAAGGTTGGACACCCCTGATGTAAAGCTATTCACCTTGTGTCCCCCACCTCTCTTGTGTCCAATTACCTTTCCTCTGTGTCCCACCACCTCTCCCTCCTGTATCCTTTGTGTACTTACATTTTCCCTCGTATCTCCATATTATTAAAACTTTCCAAAATATCTCCCTTATATCTTCCATGTTACCATTTACCTTTCCCTTATCTGTTTCTTTTCTCTGTTCCTACGTGCCCCTATCTTCATTGCAGGTATCCCCCTCTCTCTCTCCCTGTTCTCCCCTGTGCCTCACATCCTGCTTCTCTTGCTCCTCACTTCCTCCCATCTATCACTGTTCCTGCTCCAGTTATTCCATTACTAGATAATTCACACTTTTGCCCCTCCAAAATAACACTGCACCCTCCTCCATCACACTGTGCCCCTCTCCATATCATTCTCTGTGCCCCCCTCCACATCTCTCACCAATCATATTACACAGTGCTGTACAAATGATATGTAGTCATTCACATTACTCCCTGCCCAATCAGAGCTTACACTCTAAATGACCTGCACTCTCTATTCAACTTCCGCCCCATCTCTCTCTGCCGTTTGCCTCAAAGCTCCTTGAGCAGATTTTCTACAACTGCCTTGCCAACTTCCTTTCTTACCATTCCCTCCTAACTCCTCTTCAATCAGGTTTTGTTTCCTTCCACTTCACTGAAACTGCCCTCACCAAGCTCACGAATGGCCTTCTCGCTGCCAAATCCAAGAGCATCTACTCATGCTCTTGGATCTCTCCGCCACTTTTGACACAGTGGACCACATTCTTCTCCTGCAAATCCTACACTCATCATCAACATTTATTTATATTGCGCCAGCATATTCTGTAGCACTTTACAATTGGGAACAGACATAGTAATAAAACAATACTGGGTAATACAGACAGACAGAGGGTTCTGCTCGTAAGCTTACAATCTATTACACTTCTTTGGCCTGTGTAACACGGTTCTCTCCTGGCTGACCTCATACCCTTCTGATCGCTCATTCTCCGTCTCTACCAAACCTTTTCTCCATCCCACTTATGTTACTTGTTGGCATCTCCTCAGGATCTGTTCTTGGTCCCCTCCTTTTCTTTAACACTTCTAAAACTGAACTGATCGTGTTCCTACCCTTCCTCTCCCCCATGTCAGCTCACCTCCACTGATCTCTCTCTCTGTTGACAATATTGCCCTATTCTCTGTCCACCCTGTTCACTGCCTAGGAGTTATCCTTGACTCTTCCCTCTCTCTCAGTCAACACAATCCATCTCCCAATCTGTCTTACACTAGAGGCAAGTTAGACCCTTATCCACTCGCTTATCTCTCGTCTGGACTATTGCAACCTCCTTCTCATTGGTCTCCCCTTCTCCAGCGTCTCCCTACTTCAATCCCTCCACAACACCGCTGCTGTCCAATTTTTATTTCCCGCCATTCCACATCTGAGTCCCCTGGCAGTCTCTTCACTGGCTCCCTCTCCACTAGAGTCCAGTTCAAACTTCTTACCTTCACATTTAATGCTCTAACCCAAACCTCTCTCCCCTACGTCTCCACTCACTCCTTACCTCCTCACTCTCATGTCTCCAAGACTTCTCCTGTACGTCTCCCCTCCTTTGGAATTTACTCACTCTTCCAATCAGACTCTCTACCTACCCACAAAACATCAAGCAGGCTCTTAAAACCCACTTCTTCCTCAAAGCCTATCAGCTCACCCCAGCTCCCCTGGTCTCACCCCCGTTCATTTGCCCCTCCCTCGTGAGCAGGGCCCTCTTTCCTTGTGTCGTCCTTCCTCCACTTTCGCTACCACCAGCATGCCTATTGCTTCCCTCCCCTTCCCAATTAAGCACTCTGATCCTGGTTCCTGCACCCTCTATACCAAGTACAATCTTAGCTAGTGCTGTTTTGCTCGCTTTATTTCCATGCCTTACACTTTTGGGAGAGATACACCCCCCCCCCCCCAGTTACTTTGTTTTGTCCATATTGTAGTTATGTGCCTTTATTGTCATTGTACTGTTTTGCCCGGTTCTTTCAAGTTATGTCTTACTGTATATTCTCTGTACGGTGCTAGGGACCCCTTGTGATGCTTTATCAATAAATGGATAATAATAATGAAAATAATATGGTGTTAAATATTGCCCAAAAACAAAGTTTTTCCTAGCCAGTAGCTTACCTCATTTTCAGTATGAAGGTCGACCTCACCTACACACTGCATGGAACTGAAGAAGCTGCTGAACTGCTCATTGATTTTTTCTACCAAATGCTTTAAAGGCGTGAGCCAATCTTCCTTCACCTGCACAAAATTGAAGCCAATTAATAACAAGAATAAAATATCATTATGGAAAAGAGCATTACTTGAACATAAGATGAATAACTTTTGTATTCACTTGACAATGTCTGTATGCTCTTTAAGCTTCATTTAAAGGGTTCAATTTGTTATCTCACTAACTTTATGTACACACATGCGTTTTTTAATCCGTTTTAAAACGTATGTAAAGTGCATAAACTTTTAAAATCCATTTTATTTTTATCATCTTTTCATACTTTTTAATTTATACAGTTTATATTTCTTCTTTATCTATCTTATCTGCATTAGCAGTCTGACAGCGAAGGCAGAAGGCCCATCCGAAAGCATCTCTGAGCGTTCAAGTAGGTGCTGTGGAAGATGTTAAGAAACAGCTCAGTATATTAGCAGATATTAATTTAATTTTCATGAACAATATTAAGTGGAAGTTGCTCAAATCAATTTATAGACTCATAACAGGTGCTTGAAAGGGTGGGGTTATCCTAAAAGCAACAAACACAGAGAAAAATCCCCAAGCACACTGCTATAGTCAGCAAAGGACCTGCCATTTCTACTGTAAGTAAAAATGCAAGAGTCTCAGTTGCACACATTTGCAAATGTATGCTAAAGCCACCTGCCACTCCACGGCGCTTTTTCAGGATATAGCAGTGTCCTGGGGGATTTTTCTCTGTATTAAATTTTATGAGTTAACTAAGGTCCGTAAAAAAACCTTGGCCGAGAGATCAGGAAAATAAGTCAACCTTTGAGAGATACCGGTTTGAAGAGCAGAATAATCAATTACATCTCTCAACATACCATAATGAATGGTGATAGCTTGTCTTTCAGGGAGTAGGGAGAACATCACTAGGTCTAAAGGGTTACTCCAATTAGAGTCAAAAAAAGCCTGGAGGACCCCACTAATAGAGTGTTGCGCTTGCAGAAATATCATCGGATAGGCCTATACCATCTCATATTTCTTGGAAGCCTCAGATAATGTCAAAAGTCTCCATTCATGACTATTAATTAAATGAGATATAGTGGTTACACCTCCAGTTTGCCAAATTGCAAATGGGTAGGCTGCTGTACTTCTGTGAAAATCAGTATTCTGAATCAAAAGGGAGATGAACAGATTTATATGCATTTAAGTTATGTTTGTATCGGATGATATGCCATAATTTCCAAGTGGTCTACAGGAGTGGGTTATCTTTGATTTTTGTGTGTAATTTCCTGATCACGCAAGTGTAAGAGTGTTTTTAAGTCAACATTGGGTGTAAATTGACGTTCAAGGAGGGTGTTGGCATATACACTTGGTCACTCAACCAGTCCCGTAAATAGCGGAGAACAGCCGTGTAATTATATGAAACAACATTGGAGAAATCAATACCTCCATTATTCCTGTGCTTTTGCAATTTCCCCAAGCTGATTCTTGGTCTTGTCCCTTTCAAATAAACTTTTTAAAAAGAAAGTCCAAATGTGTCAAGTCTCATTTAAATCAGTAAAAGTTGCAGACATTGGATAAGATAAAAAAGGCGAGGAAAGAAGACCCATTTTATTAAGTTAGCCCTTCCAAAGACAGAAGTAGATGGCTCAAGCCCCCTAACTCGTTTTCCAAACCTCTAATTGCCCTAGAAAAATTGATGTGATATAGGTGTGATGAATTCCCAAATAAGAGATTTGATGGCTGGCCCAGTATAACCCAGTAGACCAGGGGTCGGCAACCCCCGGCACGCGTGCCAGACATGGCACGCAGACATCTTTGTCTGGCACGCTGGCGCTCAGCAGCTGCATCAGTAAAGCAACAAAGGATGGCCAAAATAGAGCCCGTGTAAGTGGCATACTATCTATTGGGGGCACAACTATGTGGCATTCAATGTAATGGGGGCACAACTATGTGGCATTCAGTGTAATGGGGGCACAACTATGTGGCATTCAGTGTACTGGGGGCACAACTATGTGGCATTCAGTGTACTGGGGGCACAACTATGTGGCATACTATTTATTGGGGCACAACTATGTGACATACTATTTACTGGGGGCAGAATTATGTGACATTATATTAATTTGGGCATCTACTTTGCCATAATTTGAACTGGGGCACTACTGTGTCTAACGTTTATTTGTTGATCCCATTACTATTATGATATTAGCATCATAAAATAAGACAATATATAAATATATAACACACAACTGGGCTTGACTAGATTTTGGCCAGCACACTGATAGAAAAAGGTTGCTAACCCCCGCAGTAGACATTCCCCAGGAAGGACGACTCACGACGGCTTTGAGATATAGGGCTGTGGATTTGTCCATGTTCACCGTAAAACAGGATACCAGGCCAAATTCCTTAATGCTCTCCAGGATTGTACAGAGTGTGTGTTGCGGGTTAGTGATGTAAAGCAGTAAGTTATCGGCAAATGCTGTAATTTATATTTGTTTTTTTACCAACATTTATACCCAGAAATTCAGGTCAATCCTGCAAAAGGCATGAAAGCAGGTCTAATGCAAGAGTAGAAAAAAAATAATAATGGCGAAAGAGGGCAGTCCTGCAGGGTTCCTCATTCCATATTAATTCCCACACTTTTAGTGATCTTTAGCAGAATTGCAGTTGTGGAATTAGTATAAAAATATTCTCATTTGAACAAAGGTAAGATCAAAAATCGCAATTAAAAATCACAAAGGTGAGGCCAGATCATTGTGTCAAAGGTCTTTTTAGTATCTAAACTTAACAGCCTATTAGGGGTGTCCACATTGTGAGATGAATGGATCCCCTTGACCAAATGGCGTCCCTTCACGAAGCACAACTGATGGTCGGTGAGAAAGTCTGGTAGAATCATCTGCCACCCAACAGCTAGTATTTTGAACTTCCACAATTTTAAGGTGTGACAAACTCTAAATATATGGTGATCACAATAAACTGGAATAATAATATGGAGATAGAAGCTGCTGCAGTATTGTCTAAAACTTTACAATTTTCCGAGTGCTGTCTTTCACTATTTTGGTTTCATCAAAGTACAACAGTTGTCCCAATGAAAGGAAATCCTTACAGTATCAAATGGTTAAGATATTACTTTGAATTTATGCTTTCAGTCAACATGCAATGTAACTATATACAAAAGAACCCATTCATATTTATCTATATAAATATGTCTTTGTTCTAATTGAGAGGCAATTACACAAACTATTGTAAGGAACTTCAACTATACCCTGGTAATACTGCCAATTAATCTGCATTTCTCCAATTAGAATTCTAGATGAACATAGCGGCTCATTTTATCTTACCTTTGTTATGTTTTGTCTATATGTAGTCAACTCATTTTTCTTTCTGTCAACTTCCACTGTCATGTCTTCTATTTCTCGTGTTCGTTTGGCATAGTCTTCTACAACCTTAAGCAAAGCAGCACAGGGAAAAATTCAGACAAGAACACCTACTAACAGACATTTAGATACATTAACAAATACATTGCTTATATTATTTTTAGGGGTTTGCGTATTAGAAGCAAATGCTAGATAAAATGACACATGGCAACACAAACATATGACAGTTGCCAGGTTAAGCACAGAAATTTGTGGTACAAGGGAACAGTATGTTCTGTTCTTTCTTAAAGACTCTACTTAAAATTCTAATAGATTCAAATTCTGGCATTTCAAACATATTGTTCCTGCTGCCTAGCTTATTATTACTGAGCTTTAATACAGCGTGGGAGGGTAAGTACGATCAGAAAAACTAGACAACATACAGAAGAATTGACGCCTGTGAAGCAAGAGGCTCTGGACCGTTCTTCATTTAGCACAGCATCTATTTCATCCAGGGTACTCGGAAGTGACTGGAAAGCCTGAAAAAAAAAAAAAAGAAAATGGAGAAAATTACCTTACTATTAGTATAAAACATCCATTACATTTGCAAGCCTAGCAGTCATAACATCATGTGCATAGAGAACAATGTGGCACCATGTCCCACACAAACTGAAGAAATGAGTACATTCATAAGCATGCTGCCAGTTTTGATTGAGAGAAAAATACAACGATCTTTAAAAGGCATATAAGTGGTTTATTGAAGTGGACATTAGAAATCACAGAAGTGAAACGACCCAGGCTTCTACACAATCAACTTCTCACTTTCAGGACTATTTCTGCTGAAATAACAATAAAATACGATTTAGAATTTAAAATGCAACTCCCCCCCCCCCCCCCCAAAAAAAACCCCATAACAAAACAGAACTGTGTTTTATTATATGTACAATACATACAGGGATAGATACAAATGTGTAACTTTCCCTCACTAGGTTCATTCTTGCAAAATGGCAGATACTATTAAAATAAGCATCATATATACATGTGACATTTGTGTTTATTTCAAGGTTTTCTCTATACTGCAACAGAAGCTTATCACAAAGAAAAGAAAACATTCTGAATCATATTAATATTTCAAAGAAATTCCAAAAGCGGATATACATATTAATATGGTTTATTGTGGCGCATACAATACCAGCACCAACAATGAATTAGAAACAATGAGCAATGTTCTACGTAATATGAAACAAGGGATAAGTCAAGGGGTCATTAGTCCAGAATATCACTGGGGAATGATCTTTCACAGCTCATAACAACAGATAAAGGAAATGTACTTTCTCATACTGGAGTGAGGATACACATTTTTATGGTTTCATAAGATAAAAAAAAAACACTGTAAGGACAAACAGTTATAAACATTGAATAGTTAATTGTTGCCAGTTTCCAATGCATTTTTAAACAACTTGATCATACATCTATATGAAGAAAAATAAACCTAATGAGTTTAAAACAATAATATATGTAGACAAGGAATACATTTCGTTAGATGCATACAGAACAGCAGTGGCACAAAAACTGTGGAAAAAGTTAGTGACAAGCTGACCTTAAGCTAGTATCACACAGGAACTTGGTATTGGCAATCGATGCATGATGTATTGTAGTATTTATACAGTAACTAACATCTTTAGAGTTTAAGGGGGGTATTCAATTGTCCGCGGGGTCGAGCGCAGAAAAACTATTACCGTTAATACGGTAATCTCTCGCTGGATTTCAGCTTGCAGCTCCCGAGCTGCAATCCAGCGTGTAAATTACCGTATTAACGTTTTTTCCGCGCAGGATTACCGTTATTACGGTAATCCTGCGCGGTCCGTGGGATTTTCAGCAATCCTGCGGACAATTGAATATGCCCCTAAAGATTTAATGATTCGAGGTTTGAATACTAAACACACTTTTTCTAACAATCTGGATCTTAAATATAAGTTAATTCTATGTCACTTCTCATTAATGCTTTTTCTAGCAAGCAACGCTAAAATGACCAGCAAACTCTATTTTTCGGCTTTCTTTTTACGTTTATTTTATTTATACACTAGTGCCATATTTGTGTTGGTTTTACAGCTTAATGCAATATTAAGTTACTTTTAACCACAGCCATATATATCGGTGTAAGGACTGACTGCAACTTAGTTTTAAAATCCCAATGGTGGGCTTCTGGAAAACAAGGAAAGAAAACTACATGAATATTTAAACAAATAAAATATTTATAAACAATTTTTTCTTTAAAAACAGACAATCATTAAATGTGTGCTCTATTTATAAGGCTAGTTCCTATTCTACATTTTATTTTACCCACTTCAACTCAATTTTAATATACTATTACTTAAAACCAGGGCCGTCAAGAAGGGGGGGTAGGTGGATACTAATTACCCGGGCCCGGTCATGCCAGAGGGCCTGGGCCCTCACCGCCGACCTTTTTTTTTTTAAACCTAGAATTTCTATCTTCTTATCTTTTTTTTTTAGGGGGGGTGGTATCGCATCCTTTGTTGGTGGGGGGAGCAGGGTACTTAACAAAACAAAAAAATACTCACATGATCGCAGTGCCGGCGTCCCTCTTCCCTGCTCTGTTCGCACTGAATGTCAGGCATGACGTCATCACGTCACGCCCGACATTCAGTGAGTAGCGGCGCAGAGAGGACCCAGCAAGAAGACAGAAGAGAAGAAAAGAAAAGAGATGAAAGAAGCCAATACAAAAGGTAAGTAAAGGAACTGAGGAAAGCAGAAAGGCACTGAAGGGGGGGGGGGCACAGTGTGATGAAGAAGAATGGGGGGCATAGTGTGATGAAGGGGGGAAAAGCAGCATGGAGGGAGCAGTGTGATCATAAGGAGGCGCAGTGTGGTCGTGATGAAGGGGCACAGTGTGATCATAAGGAGGCACAGCGTGGTGCTGATGAAAGAGCGCAGTAATGTGTGTGTGATGGCACAGGGGTTTTGTTGCAATGTAGTGTGTATGATGGCACAGGGGGCTTGTGGCAATGTGTGTGTGAGGTAGGTGGTGGCTAATTAATGCGTGCTATTTTGTTTGTGGGGTGATGGTGGGGCAATTTAATAGTGGGGACTATAAAATTAAGATGGGGTGGTTTGGGGGCTACTGAATGTGGGGGTGTTTGGGGAGAATGAGGTCTCTATTAAATGTGACTATGAATTATTTAATAGCAGTGATGGTTGCGGGAAATAGGTATATTTATGAAATTTAAATACTATTAATTTATTGCTGTGGCTGTTTGGAGGGAGGGAAATAGTATTCTCATTTAATAAATAAACCTATTATTTTAAATGTTGGGGCTGGAGGTAGGCCTAATTATTAATCGTGGGTGCTATTGATTTAACGCCAGGGCTAGTTGGAGTTTTCTAAATGCACCCATTTTTTTCCCCAAATTGGGCCCCCAACATTACAGGATCCAGACAAGCTGCAACTAAAGAAACCTGCAGCCAAAAGGTGGTGAAAGTGACAAGAACAGGTAAGAGAGAGCAGGATAGTCTGCGAAATGTTGTGATTCTAGGGGGACAATCCCAATATTTGGAGACTGTTCTGCCCAATGTAAGGGGTAGGCCAAGACTGAACTCTTTATGTACACACTACATTCTTTATATACTACACTATGGTGCTATATGTCCTGAAAGTCAGGAGTGCTGGGACATATGTCACGCTCCGGCGAGTGTGCACTGCACCCTTGTGCCAATGGTGTACACAACAGTGCAGTTTTATTTCTGTAGAAGGGTGGCCTAGCGCTTTTCACCTGCTAGCCACGCCCCAATGATGCATAGCCACTCCCCCAAGTGTATGAACACACCCACACTTTTGCTATGCTCAACTATAAGGGGGGCCCCATGATGTTGTTGTGCTGCGGCCCTGAATTCCTCTTGGCAGCCCTGCTTATAATGATTAAATAATGCTAACAAACATGAAGTCACCCAGCTCCTGTGCAAAATAGATATATGCATTTACAAAGACATAATTTAGAACACCTAGGGGTAAATGTATTAACCTCCGGTTTCGGGTTGAAGAAACCGGAGGTTAATACATTTACCCCCTAGTCTGCCTAATTGTTGTGAAAATTGCCTGTGGTCTCCTGTGTGGGTGGGTATACTGACTAGTATGCCAAGAAGCTGGATACACACTAATGCAAGCATACTTCAGATGCAATGTTTCTAACGATTTCAACACGATTGAAAGTCCTGATGAGAATGCCGATTCATGAGTACACACCTACACAATTTACCTTCAGATCTGTGATCTTCATCTGTCATAACAATCTGCTGAAAATCCACCATTACATCGTTGATAGTGATTTTTAGGAAGTTTATAAATCCAAATCAACATATGTGATGTGTTTTGGTACGGTAAAACATTGCAAAAGTGTATACGCTTTCAAGATCCTATCTGACCAAATGGTTGTGAATCGTGTTATCTGCACAATAATTGCATAGGTGTATACCCAGCTTTGTCAAACAGACTAGAGATGTCAGGAGTGAACCTGAAACTTCTTACATACAAAGCATGCTCTGGCATTAAGGTACAAGCTCATAATGTGCCGTTTCATCTGTTGTGTCAGCTTTTTTTGTAGAATTAATATTTTTACATATTGATCAAAACATGAGTAACTACAAACCAAACCAAAAAAGGATCATATGCATTTGATATAGAGTGGCAATGTGCTCACAGTTGTTTCTAGATTTTTTTTATTTTGGCAAAGCATCTGTGATATTTTCCAGGGTAGTCTGTTTCCTGTAGTTCATTTTGAAAAGCACTGAACACTTTATTGCACTCATTAAGAATAAAACTGGAAAACAAAAAGCATACAAGGATGAGCTCCTGTCATTTAAAGAATGGCCTAATACATTTATGAAGTTACTAGCTATATCTGTCATCAATGTATGATAAATATTCCAAGTAAACATCAAGAATGGTTGTACCTTCCACATCAATGCAAAAACATTTCATTTTGCGAAAGAAAAATCCTCCTAGCAGCAGGATGGACACTAAGAAAAAGTTAAGATTCTTTCCCCACAGGCCACACTGCTTTGCCTCACCAACTAAATCAGTTTAGAGTCAGAAGTGGGAAAAGCCTTGTCAACAAAAAAAAAAATAATCAGAAAATGCTTCTGTGAGAAGAGGGTTTCACAAAAATCCATTTTATTGTTTCCTTAGGATACACAGCACTGCGGGGACTACTTTACGAAGTTCCAGAAGTGATGAAGGCACTAAAGTGTCCTAAAGCCTCAAAGTACCTGATGGATGCAGCCACAGTTATCTTGTGGAATTTTGTCAACATATGCACAGAAGACTATGCAGCTATCTGGAGAGTAGCTTCCCTAAGAAATTAGATTCTTGGAGAAGACCTAGAACTACGTCCCAAAGTCCTATGGGAAGGTTATATTGGTGGCAACATAACTCTCCCATGAACTGGGACAAAACAAAAAGCAGGGACCTGGCCCTTTATTGAGCTCAAGCTGAGTTTCTGATCCAGTCCAGATGAAAGAAAACCAAGAAGCCCATCAGGGGGTAAAAAAAGCAAGAATGGCATGTCTTCTTACACTACTGGTAAGCTTTCAAGGTAGGATGGTAAATGTGAATGGAAGATGGCCTTAAGCCTTCAGTGGTGTGAATTAGCTCTCAAAACTTCAGGCTCAACAGCCATGCCATTAGCCAGTCAGTGGCAGGAAACAAAGGTGGAATAAGGACTGTGATGGAGTGTAAAGCACCACGGAATGTCAGCAAGATTGACTATGTCTGTGCAAACAAATACACAGAAAATCTTGACGATGGCAACAAGAATGGTGGATCCGCTTATCATCTGAGGTAAGGGAGCCAAAGGAGGAAATACATAATTAGTTAACAATGGAAACATGGCACCTCTCAGGCATTAGTGTTGACTGCCGAGATCAATCGACCGAGTGTTTCACTTTGTGACAGGATGCCATCATGTTCTGCATCATCAATGGTCACAAATCTGTTTAATTGCCTCTTGCAGTAGACCTCACTTTCCTCAGTCGACATGTTAGACTGAGAAAGTCGGTCAACAATTTTTTTAAACCTGTAATGTGTACTACCAAAAGAGCTGGCACATCTTGTTCAGCCTATGTCAGGATCCTTTCCCTCTGCCTCTGTGCGGAGTACAGTCATGGTGATTTATATTATGCTGTGTCATGGTCTGACAATTCAGTAGTCCAATGAGTGCTTGACATACCATTTAACCACAATCAAAAAGCTGTTGGCTTTTAGGTTACGTTTCTGATAAAATGCTGTAAAGGAGATTTAAAGAACAATTAAAATCACTTTCACACTAATACTATATATGTAATACATATACTATTTGAGTGGAAACATATACTTGAATTAAATTAAAGATTTATGCTAAACTTAAATATGTGCATCTTTTTCACATCTAGGCAGCAAGTTTGCCTGTTATGGGTGAGGAACTCCTTTAACTAAAAACGGACAGACAATGAATCATAGGCTTGTGGATTGGTAATTTATACACGGGCAGGACCAACAAATCAAAAGTCTACAGTCTTTGCTTTTTGACCTGTATCAGATGCCATTAAAATATTGCCCTAAAGAGGTCAAGGGAGCTTCAAAGGTCTTGTTTTATTAAGCATTTTTTCAGATGTAACATACAATACACAAGAATGGGGCAGGAAAGGACAAGTTAGGTTTTGTGTTTTTATGATGGAGCTATAGAAAAGATGACGGGGCAGCACGGTGGCCTAGTGGTTAGTACTTCTGCCTCACAGCACTGGCCTTATCAGTGCGAAGTTTGTATGTTCTCCCCGTGTTTGCGTGGGTTTCCTCCGGGTGCTCCGGTTTCCTCCCACAATCCAAAAACATACTAGTAGGTTAATTGGCTGCTATCAAAATTGACCCTAGTCTCTCTCTGTCTGTCTGTCTGTGTGTGTATGTCTGTTAAGGAATTTAGACTGTAAGCTACAATGGGGCAGGGACCGATGTGAATGAGTTCTCTGTACAGCGCTGAGGAATTAGTGGCGCTATATAAATAAATGCTGATGATGATGATGATGACGACAAGTCTAGCAAAAATGCATTATAGATGTAAAATATTATTTTGTGGAATATGCACCTTGCCAATGTTGATCCAATATTCTTGCCAGGGAAACAGATGTGCTTGAACAAGGGTAAGGTATAATTAACTATAGAGATCATCTGCTCATTAGATAATATAATTTACTTAGTTCTCGTCTCTGAAAACATGTATATTAGGTTCCCTCCACTGGGCAATGTGCAATTTCAAAGTTATACATATTGGCCAGAGGGTTTGTTACAGAATAATAAGATTGGTGCTTTAGGGACTGGAAGTCAGAGATTTTCTAATAGCAACTTAGATATGTCTAACCAAAATGCTGAGGCCTTAAGAGCAAGCCCACTTACATGTCAATTTGTCCCCTCTTCACTATAGCAACAGAAGTAGTAGAGAGCCAGTACCATATATGTTATGGAGCGGATGGTGCAACAGAAATGCTCTGTGAAAGAGCTTACGTGTCGTTAGCTACACTCCAACTTACTAAATGTCTTTATACAAAGTGTTACAGCATTTATGTCTTTTGATAAGAGACACCGCAATCATCATCAGCTATTTATATAGC
This sequence comes from Mixophyes fleayi, assembly GCF_038048845.1. Classification (NCBI taxonomy): domain Eukaryota; kingdom Metazoa; phylum Chordata; class Amphibia; order Anura; family Limnodynastidae; genus Mixophyes; species Mixophyes fleayi. Next base: position 283,143,664 of record NC_134402.1, on the reverse strand, counting down.
GCCACTAATTCTGCAGCGTTGTACCGAGAACTCGCGCATGTCAGTCCCTGACCCATTGGAGTTTACAGTCTAAGTTCTCTAACATACACACACAGATTGAGAGAGATTAAAGTAAATTTAATAGCAGCCAATTAACCTACTAATTATGTTTTAGGAGTGTGAAAAGAAACCTGAAACACCTGGAGGAAACCCACACAAACACAGGGAGAACATACAAACACCACACAGATAAGGCCATGGTCGGGAATTGAACTCATGACCCCAGTGCTGTGAGGCAGACGTGCTAACCAAACAGTCTTCTCTACCTTGAAGGTGAAGCTCCTCTTTATGGTAAAATAGTGTTTACACGGAGAACAAATAATAGATATAATCCCCATCTCTAGTGGAGATTCTGCGTAGAATTCTCTAATTTGGGATCATTTTTGCATGCTTTAGTCAAAAAAAATATGACTTGTAATATATGGACAGTTTTCCAAACCTAAAACAGATAACCGTTTGGAAGGAAGACTACATAGTTAGTAAACAATAAAATCTGGTCATTTGCGATAAAACTGATTTCCTTTTCCCTCTACCCTACTGTCACCTCTCAAATGTGTATCATTTTAGATAGCCAAAGCCAATGCTTCAGTTGTCAGGACAAAGAGGGCTTGGGAGAGGTGAATATCTTGAGTCCTGCTCTATTCTTTGCTAAACACAGATGTTTGCAAACCTTGGAAGTTTGAGGGATGCTTTCCAGAAATTGTAATATGTCTTTAAAAGGTAGCTATGAAAGGAGCCCAGAACATCATGGATTGAATAAATAAAAACATGTCTGAACTGAAGTTATCAAATGCCTTCATGTCTAGTGCTAATATGCAAATTATTACAACCTATGTTGGCTTTTGAAATCAAAATGTATGTGTGTCAGATGTTATTTGAGACTTTTTAGCCGAGGATAAACATGACCTCTATCTTTCTAAGCTAGAGTTGATTTAAGCTGATCTGCCAGGATGGATCCGCTCTCGAATAGATTTTTATATTGAGGTCAAGTTAGGAGATCGAACCATAAAAGTTCATTTCTGGGAAGAAGGGATCTTACCTTGCATAATTTGATTAGAAAGTAAGTTTAATTTAGATGTCAGCTCCTCTATAATTATTTCATAAAACAAACTTGTGATGCCATCATGGTCAAAAGCTTTACCTCCCGTCTACTTTTTAGCTTCAGCTCAAATCTCCTTTTTGTTATCAGTGTTTATTTAATACTGAGAATGAGGACTTAATTTGGAGAGGTTACACTGCTCAAAGAAAAACGAAGTTATTGAGGCACAGAGTCCGTCCACACATGTAAAGACTCATAGAACATTTACCAAATCTAATTAATCCTGTACAGGTTTTACATAATCAGCCCTTCAGGTGTTAGCAGAAGTTTTTGCTTGCAGTTGTAATGCCTAAAGCCTATTAAGATAGGCATATCTACAAAACTTACATTTGGACCGCTGAGCGCTCTCTTTAGCTTTGTGAGATAGAGTTGAGAAGCTTAAGCTGTTTAATTCTACAGAAGTATCAGTCCTTCAATATGGGAATGATACTTGTGTGAGTGGGAGTAAAAATGTGTACTCGCTCAGGTTCCCGTTATACTCCCTCTAAACTTTGACAAGTAGTGGCACAGTCACTGTCTTCATGGACTTAGCAACTGTGCTTCCATGAATTCTCACTGGGAATCTGTACAAAAGAGGATTGAAGGCCAGTTTAAGATCACCTTCCCCATTAAAGACTTGTAAAAAAGCAGTTTAAGAGATCCAGCCTTTTAAAAAAATAAAAGAGGAGAATCAGTGTCTGTTTAGGTGCATGTGATGCAACATGGCAAGTAGTACATAACGTCCCTCTGAATCCAAGGATTTTTATATCCTAAAATAAAGGAAAAAAGTATATGAACAGAACTTGCAGTTGCCAAAGGTTAGCAGCCATTAGTACAGTGGTAACCACTAGGAGAAGGAACCCGCCACAGAAGTGAACTACATTGCATGTAGGGAACGTCAAAGTATCAGGTGATAGAAAGGGACCTTCCTCTACTTAGCACCCTAATGGCCTAATAGTCATTTAGCCAAGTACTTTAATGGGTACCCATTAGGGTTGGTAATCCCACATTACATCTGAAAGTTAGGAAAGAAATATACCGACGCACCAGATAATCATATACCCGGTCTATTATTGTAATATTTGTTATCATATGACTGGGTTGGTGCACCCTACACATGTTGGACTGATGTTCGCAAAGATAAGTAGAGAGTAGAAAACGTGTATATTAGGGGCACTCTATGATTATCTATTTATATAAAACATACATTTTAATGATTCATTTAAAACGATAGTAGAGTCCTAAAATAGTACCTTAGTACCACTAGTAGCGAAATAAAACCAAAGATAATAACCAAAATAAATTTATTAAAAAGGCAGAACCAACTGCCTAGCCTCGCTGTGTAATTTGTATTACAATTTCCCTAATTATATTATATCTGGGTAATATCAATCATCATGCTGTCCAGGTGTCTGACATAATAAGCAGATTAACCAAATCAGTGTAAACACTATTTTGAGGTGCAAGAGAGATAAACTATACCGTTACAAGCAGTTCCTATTTGCATACATATGATGTCATAAATCTAATGCAAATAGATAATATCCTCTCTATCGCACCTTATTGATAGGGAGAGAAACGATTTAATAAAGTTGAATACATAAATGCTAAAGACAAAATCAAAACCATCATATTTTCACCCGCTTATAAGATTGTTTGGTCTAAATTGTCTAATATAATAGGAGTTGGCAGCGTGATTATATTGTATCCCGTTTTACAGGACTGTAATCTCCTTTCTTGCAAGGAGTACCAAAATAGCTGCTATCTAGTACCACTCCCTTATAATATGAGTCTGATGTCCCTCTCAAGGTACTAGTTATAGCCATGATCCCCTATAGACGGGGCTGTGGGGTTGTGTTGATTGTTATATAATATCAGATCCACTCTATTCTATTTTGGCCCCTTTATATATTGAAGCATATCTCCCTAACTTTTACAGATAGTGGCTTGCCTTGTTAAAGCGAGTAAGCGAAACGCGCGTCGGCGTTCGCCTCGCTGTGTTGCTTATATGTGTGACTCATGCTGCCGCTATCTGTAAAAGTTAGGGAGATATGCTTCAATATATAAAGGGGCCAAAATAGAATAGAGGGGATCTGATATTATATAACAATCAACACAACCCCACAGCCTCGTCTATAGGGGATCATGGCTATAACTAGTACCTTGAGAGGGACATCAGACTCATATTATAAGGGAGTGGTACTAGATAGCAGCTATTTTGGTACTCCTTGCAAGAAAGGAGATTACAGTCCTGTAAAAACGGGATACAATATAATCACGCTGCCAACTCCTATTATATTAGACAATTTAGACCAAATAATCTTATAAGCGGGTGAAAATATGATGGTTTTGATTTTGTCTTTAGCATTTATGTATTCAACTTTATTAAATCGTTTCTCTCCCTATCAATAAGGTGCGATAGAGAGGATATTATCTATTTGCATTAGATTTATGACATCATATGAATGCAAATAGGGACTGCTTGTAACGGTATAGTTTATCTCTCTTGCACCTCAAAATAGTGTTTACACTGATTTGGTTAATCTGCTTATTATGTCAGACACCTGGACAGCATGATGATTGATATTACCCAGATATAATATAATTAGGGAAATTGTAATACAAATTACACAGCGAGGCTAGGCAGTTGGTTCTGCCTTTTTAATAAATTTATTTTGGTTATCATCTTTGGTTTTATTTCGCTACTAGTGGTACTAAAGTACTATTTTGGGACTCTACTATCGTTTTAAATGAATCATTAAAATGTATGTTTTATATAAATAAATATTCATAGAGTGCCCCTAATATACACGTTTTCTACTCTCTACTTATCTTTGCGAACATCTGAAAGTTAGTTGACTGGCACAAATTGCAACCTGGAAATGTAATATCTAAAAGCAAGTTAAATGTAATCTCAGCCAACTACATAAGGAGTAGTATTCTCAAGGCTAACCCTCAGAGCCCACTTTTGCGGGACTCTCATTCCATTCTGGCTAAGACCATGGATCTTGGCAGTTAAGGAGCAGCAATTTATGATGGTAAAGTGCACAGCAAAAGAAAAGTCTTAGAAACAGTGTGTCCCTTGCCTCCTTAAGATCTGAGTAACTGGAGTATGCTCTCTCTTAGTTAGGGTAAGTCCACAAAAAGTTGAACTCCCTAAAAATCCTCTGGCAAACCGGAGGGGCTTTTTAATGGCAGAATTTCTCCAAAGAGATGATTTGTGGATGGTTGAAGGTTAGGGTTTGCTTCAGGCACTCCCTGCGCGAGGAGGTTACTCCAGGTCTTCAACTTTAGACTGCAGGGCCTGTAGCAGACTCTTTAGCCTGGACTAAATCCCATCCCCAAATGAGTCGGAGCACTGTTCCAATTAGTGGGTCCACTGGTCCAGACCCACATTTGCATTGTGAAATCCAACACCTCCTGTACTGTGTCCAGTTATAATGGGTGCTGTGCAGGTTTAGAAGGACATCAATCCTCAGATCGATCAAAAGGTGACACAGATAGCTGGCATTTAAGCAGGTTTTCTCTGCTCTGGGCACTGAAGTTACAGGCACCTTGTTGTAAGCTGCGCCTGCAGTGGAAGATCAGGTTAATTCTAACAATATATTTTATCATCATGGCTCATATGAAAATTTTAATTTGGGGAGGTAGTCTTTTATGTGTCACAGAGCATATACAACATAAAATATCAAAAGGAAGTAACAAGAAAGAACAACCACAAAGCTAAATATTTTTCTTAAGAAAAAGCATGTTGTCTAGTATGTATGTCTACAAGACAAGATTATATATATTTTTGCTTTGTTGGTTACCTCAGCAATAAAAAGGTTATATTTCCTAGTATAACCACACAATTTAGATTACACTCGGAGTTAAAAGGTGATTTATCACCTTCAATATATTAAGCTAATTTTATGTTGAAAAAATATTCTGTTCCACAGTTCACATTAATTTAACATAATTGCAAGCCAGAATGCCAAAAATAATTAACTATAGATCAGGGATAATCTTTTTTTAAAAATATCTATCCATTTTCCCTAACACATGATCAGACTCTCGCCCACTCTGACAACTCACTTTTACTAGGACCCACCTTACTCCCACCTATTATACCTACACGAATGCACCTTCACAAATGTCCAAATCTCTACTTTGAGCCACGCTCACTCTACTTTTCTCAGCTCTGCCCTTTACCCATTAGACTACAAGATCTGTGCCGATTATCAGCAGCCTGAATCTTGCACCGGCTCTTCAGCAGCTGCAATAGACAGGCATATATCCATGTTTGACTCGGCGGCATTTATGAGAACGACCCTTTTACTGTTTACTCTTGCCTACCCCTCATATATAAGTGGAAGGTGTCACAAGTGTAAGATGCATCCGAATCTACATATGGACGCATTTGCAGAATAAATTTGCATATTTTACGTTAAGCAAATGGGCAAACACCCAACTCAGCACCAGCCTAATGCGTCTAAATCGCAACTTCCTGGTTTTATGTATACCGTTTCCCCACTATCCAGAGCTGCAGACTACAGTAACTTCTTACAAATCAATGACAATAATAAACATATAGCTGTATTTTTTTTTTTTCTACACAACAGAGGGACAGTAATTATATTTTAAGGGAAGATTAAATATTCACTTGATCTACATGATTTGAATTCAGATGCCAGTGACCCCTCAGCGTATATTATCACATTAATACATAATCAAACTAAAAACTACTGACATTGCCTGTGTGTATTCCTTGTGTCAAGTCAAGTCAAATATGTCAGTTCTATTCAGAAAGAACTGTTCACAACTAATCATGGCATATACAAATTTTATACGTTATAATCAACTTACTTGCAAATGAGTTACACTTTATTTAAAAAAGCAAATCTACAAAATTTGGAAGCAGTAACTTCTGCTCTACAAAGCAGTGCCTAAAATCTTTCATCTTACCTTTGAAACAAAACAGATGTTAATATAAAAAATTCTCATTTTCCAAATTGGTAAGAGATTCATTGTACATAACTACAGGTTAAAGTAAATTATTTGATTCAAATTACCTTAACAATGTGTTTATATAGATGTGGAAATGATTGTCAGTTTGTAAACCATTAAATTATTAAGTGACACGGGGACACAGGTTCTCTGTTTTGCAGACATTACAGCCACATTACAGAACACAGTAGGAGGAATTTATGAACACTGTCCTACAGATAGACACCTGTTCAGAAAATAAGGATGTCCACAAACAATTGTCATTTTTCGAGTGCATTTTAGAAAATAAAAGCAAAAGTTTAATACCAAGGACTACACCAAATTTTCCACATAGTTAACTGTAGAACAGTTTTATAATTGTCCCCAGTTATGAGTGATGCCAAATGAGACAATACTATTAAATGATTATGTTGCAATTCAGCAAACAAGGATGCATACGGCTGACTATACAAATACCTTACAGTCACCATAATTTGAAAGGAGAGGCAGCAAATTAGCCAAATGGCAATTTTCCATTCTGAAAGCCTGCAGAAGAAAGGAAGAAAGAACAACCCAGGACAAGTTAGAGGAAGTCCTACCCACACAAACCTCCTCCCTGTTTTGTACACTGATTTATTGGACAGACATGAGAGTTTCTAAGCTCCAGTACCACTAACAGGTCTTGTTTTGAGACTTCCTTAATCATTGACAGGTCAGTTAAACCAATTGCAGGACCAAGTGAGATAATTATTGGGATATCTTCAAAACATGACCAGCTGGGGTTACTTGAGAACTGAAGTAATAAAACACTTATTAACATATATAATAATTAGACACAAAAAGGGATGGTGACATAAAATAGGATTTTTGTACTCACCTTAAAATACATTTCTCCGAATCCATTTGGGGGGCACTGCTCACCTCGGGTATGGAGGGCGTAGTTTTTTTTAATGCTTTACACCTAGCACAGCACTCTATACCCCAAGGTGAGCAGTGTCCCCCAAATGGAATGAATGAGAAAATGTTTTGGTTTTTTTTTAGGGGAAGGTGATGGATTACAATTATACCTTAATCAGTGGTTGGCGACAAGCGGCCACCAGCCTGCTGCTCTTGATATCACTTGAATGGAAGCAGCCGACTTCCTTGTCATGTGACCTCCTCTTCACACTGCATGAAGGACACGCAACACAGCCAATCAGAGGAGGGGAGGAGTTAATGCAGTGCACTCTGGACTACATCCTCTCCCCTCTGCAATTTCGGCTGTGCATGTGTGTATGGGGCCATGTGGGGAAGTTTTGGAATACATGCTGGGGCATTTTGTGATAACTGGGGACTGAGAGCATGTGGAAGATCTGAGTGGCATTTGGTGGAATTTTGGAGCAGAAGGGTGCATTTTTGGACGATTGTTGCGGGAGTGAAGTGGTTTTGAAAGTAAGGGAGTTGGAGGGCCACACATGTGGTATTCATGTAAACCATGGATGGTTTACATAAATAATGAAAATATAGATCATACAATGAAAGGGGATTTATGTACTTATACTAAATCTCTTTCTCTGAATTCATATGGGGGACGCTGCAACCATTGGGTTGTATGCCGACTCCTCCCCTCTGCAACCCCTACTAATCTCAGTGTAATACAAAAGCCCCAAGGAAAAGGGCACCCAACCAAGACCACACAGCAGAAGAGTAAAAAAAGGGAGGGAACGCAGTGTCCCCAGATGGACTCAGAGAAAGAGATTTAACGCAAATAGATAAATCTCATTTTCTCATTCATCCACTCTGGGGGACACTGCTACTATGGGGACATACCAGAGCAGTACCCTAAGGGAGGGAACGCTCTGATAGCCTGGGTCGCAAAACACAGCATCCGAACCCTGCGTCAGACGACGCAAACACATTAAACTGAATGAACTTCATGAAGGTATGAACAAAGGACCAGTTGACCGCCCAACAGAGTTGATCCACAGAAGCCCCATGTCTCACGGCCCAAGACTCCCCCACAGAACGAGTGGAGTGAGCAGTGATCCTCGCTTACATAAGCCTGCTTAATCATGGACTTGATCCAATAAGCAATGGTTTGTCTAGAGGCGGCCAACCCCTCTTGAGAATCGTATAAAACAAAGAGGGACTCCGTCTTTCTAGAAGATGATGTTCTATCCACATAAATCCGCAATGCCCTAATAACATCTAAGGATGCAGGAAAAGCAGACTGAGATGAAGACGAAACCCCCTTAAAAGGCAGGAACCACAATGTCTTTATTAATGTAGTACATACACTCCCTGGAAAAAAGTACTAACTTCCGGTATATCTGCCAGTCTATGTTGAAAGAAAACTAAAAGAGCAGATACTTGAACCTTCAAAGAAGCCAGCTGAAGTCCTGTTTTCAAACCAGTGTGAAGGAAAACTAAGAGATGGGATAATTTGAAAAGGTCCTCTCTGGAAGAATGCCATTCACACCATTTAATGTAAGCTCGCAACACCCTGTGGTATATGCCAGCTGAAGAAGGTTTGCGTGCTCACACCAAGGTCTGCACTACCTTTTGCGAGAAACCCTTGGATCTCCAGAGACCAGCCTCAACAGCCACGCCTTTAAAGCCAGTCGATGAGAATCCTGATAAAATTACCCTTCACTAAGCAGGTCAAAACGACGAGGAAGAGCCCAACCCGGTCCATCCGCCATTTGCAGAATGTTGGCGTACCAGACTCATCTTGGCCAATTCGGAGCCACCAGGATTACCAGAAGACCTCCCAAACGAACTTCCATCCACCAAAAAAGGGAGAGACAAGCTTCTGCTGAAAGGGTCATTCGTTGAGTATAGAGATGAAGAGGCGATCCTGACCACTGTTTCAGAAGGTCCCTTTGGAATCTCTGAGAGTGGAAGCGCCAGTATGAAAGGGTCTCAAACGTGGACACCAAGAATCCCAAAAGCTTCCTACCTAAAAGTATGAATGGACTTGAATGATGCAGGAGTCTCCTAACCGCCTGCCTTAGCGTACAAGCTTTGGGTTCCCGGAAGGAAAACTTTGACACTTAGGGGTAAATGTATTAACCTTCGGATTCTTGAACTTCTGCAAGTTCGGCGTCTTCAGCGCTTAAATTTAAAGCGGCGCTGCCTTGTAAAGGGAAACTCCACCAGTCCCCACTTCACACTGCTTGCACACAGCCCCCTGGTTCTGCTGATCCACAGGAACTTTGGCAGAACATTTGGAGCAAACATAAAACTTTACTTTAGTGCTCTTGCCTTTATCTGACATAATAATTTTTTTTAATTTTTTTATTTTTTTTTAAACACACACAGACACACAGTAAATATATGACTTGCTTGTCTCTGGCTAATACTCACAAACAGTAAAGAATTCTGTTTTATGTGTCCCATCATCATCACCATTTATTCATATAGCGCAACTTCCGCAGCGCTGTACAGCTGCGTACAGATAACTCATTCACATCAGTCCCTGCCCCATTGGAGCTTACAGTCGAAATTACCTAACACACACACACACACACACACACACACAGACAGAGAGACAGACTAGGGTCAATTTTTATAGCAGCCAATTAACCTACTAGTATGTATTTGGAGTGTGGAAGGAAACCGGAGCACCCGGAGGAAACCCAGACAAACACGGGAAGAACATACAAACTTCACACAGATAAGGCCATGGTCGGGAATTGAACTCATGACTCCAGCGCTGTGCGGCAGAAGTGCTAACCACTTAGCCACCGTGCTGTCCCAAATATGAAACAGTGATGTGTGACTATTCACATAGAGAATTCAATGATAAAACTCTAAGTGATATAAAGAATATGTGTAAAGATATACAATAATAAACCCCCTCAGGAGAATTAGCTGAAGGATGGTCAATTGCAGAGGGAGGGAGTCAGCAATCGCAGAACTTAACGGAGTGTCCCCAGTCTCTTGTCAAGATACACTGAGCACTGCCGAGTACTGGCGCAAATCCATTCACGCTCGGGGGACTTGGTATCTTCCCGGTAATGGTTGCTCATCTGACAGGGCTTGGCTCTCTATGCCAGTGGCAGCACGGACCTGACGGGAGGAAACCAACAGTCGGCAATCCTGCGGCTGTCACAGTGTGGTAATCTCCCTCTTAGTGAGAAACTTCTGACTCATCCAGACCACAGCATGGAACGCTATTGCGTCCCACTCTAGATGTAAGCGCTGCCGGCAGCACTTACATCTCCTCACTTCTAATAAATTAAACAGAATTGAAAACCAAGAATAAAACTAAATTAATCTATAGCAGCAAGTACTGGACAGTACCAGACATCCCAACTCCTTGAGCACTTAAACTACACTGAGGCTAGTAGGGGTTGCAACTCCTGCGCCCTCATACAACCCCATTGTAGCAGTGCCCCCAGAGTGGATGAATGAGAAAATAAGATTCTCTAGTAAACTGTCTATGTGGAAGCAGCAAGGACACATGATATTTTACATTCTTGTTGTATACTTTGGTAATACCTATGATGTGGGAGTGTGTACAGAACGCTTTGTATTTGTAACTGCTGGATAGTGCTGATTAAGAATTTCCAGCTGAAGCACAGGAACAAGAAGTACACTCAACCAGTACCCCAACCCTGATGGCTCTCACTGTGGCATAGTGTTGGAGGATTCAGCTCATCCACACCACATGAAGAGAGTTCTAAAGCAGCTCATCCATATAGCTTAAGTGATGTGCATGGAGTGATTGCAATGTGCTTTTATCTCCAGAGCAGGACAACCCCTTTAATAACTCCACCTAACACCCCTAGAACTCTGAAGCTGAGCAGATTTAACACTTTGTTCTCTCAAAAAGAGCTGAAAAACAAAGTGCTGTTTGAAATTGGAACATCTCCATTACATACTGTGAGCCCCAAATATATAAATCACTTTTGTCTAACTTAGCAGACAGACACGGCTGATGCAGGACTGAATGGAGGTCACAAAAACAGCAGAATAGTGAGATTGTTATTTAATCTATTACAGTGACCACTAAATGATTAATCACTGTGGTAGTGACAATTACGTCATTACTGTAACCAAAAGAAGAGGAGTGCAGCATTCCAATTTTACATTCAACTGTGGATAACGACACGGATCTAAATAGTTTAGCTTAAATGCATTAAAACACATACCAAAACTCAACAGAGCGTTGTAGATGTAGAACAACCTGGAAAGTGTCCATATTAAATAAAAGTTCAGAAAATTATTTAAAATTTAGACACATGCTTCCCTGAACTTAATGTTTCCAAAAAGTTCCAGGTTAGATTATCAAGTCATTTTGGCATTCTATGTTTAATAGATGGTCTTATCAAGGCATAATGTAAATTATTGGAAGTTGGTAAAAAAACAAGGTTAATTTAACATTGCAAGAGGTGTAACAAAATAGGAACATCTCCAGTGCAGATATAAGAGGAAATTAAATGTCATGCAATACTGGTAGATGCTTCCACAAAAACATTCCAATCCCTTTTTGTGAGTGAAAATAACTTATCCTTATGGTTCAAAAGAGGGATGAAAATAAAATAAAATAAAATAAAATAAAATAAAAGGAAACCAAGGATGAGAAGAAGAGATGAAAAAAAAGAAGAATGGAAGGTAGAGGGAGGAAAGGAAGGAAGGAAGGAAGAAAGGAAGGGAGAGAGGGGAAAGCAAGGAAAGCAACATTGGGCAACTTTAAAGACACCAAATTCATTGTTATATCTGATACCAATACAAATGAAATTCACTGAAATGTTGGATAAAAAGGTATGTTGTCTATTGGCCTGTATTTCGATGTCACAAACTGGCCCCAGTGTAAGCATTAGTTCAAATGTGCTCCCTGATTGCAGTACAGACCAGATCTCATACACTTTAGCCTTTCACATGTGTGACCAAACTAGACAATGATCCTGTCTCTTGAGATGAGTAGCAGGACCAGGCTGTGTGTTTGTAGAAGCCTGTGTGTTACCAGGTCAAGATACAGTGTATACACAACAACTTAACAGGAAAAGGTACAGTTCACAAAGACATTGGATTAGATCAATGAATTGTCTGATGTAACTGTGTGCATTTATCCACTTATTGATATATTTAAATACTTACAGTTTGAAATTCTTGCGAGACCTCGTCATTTTGTCCAAGGTTACAAGCTTGTCTTGCTTTTCTCAAGAGACCTTTGCAATTTTCCAGTAAATTTTTTTTCAATTGGTCCACAGTATTATATTGAATCTTGTTGGAGAGGAGAAATAATACATTACTTTTAACCAATACAAGATGTGAAACATAAATAAAATGGTCCTCATTTATAAAATCCAACAGTATTCTTAAAATATTTGAATAAAACTAACATCATTTGCAGAGCTGTAGGAAGTAAGCAGTGCATGTATGGCATTCTAATAATTACAAGACATGAACACACAACAGAAATGATCATATTCCATGTTACGTTTCACAATTTAAAAAGAAAATAAGTGAAACCCTAACCTGTATGGTAGCAAACAAATGCCAGTGTTGAGTTGACTGGTGAGAACAAAGTGCTAACTGGTCAGTAAAGCTATCAGAGTCAGATGAAATCACCAAAGCGCCCCCCCCCCCCAAAAAAAAATAAAAAATGTCAGTTTCCCCTCTTCTGCCTGATGCTTCTTCTCCCACCCAAAATAAAATGTAATAGGCCTAATTGAAAATTGGTTGATAAAATAGAAAACGCTTATGAAATATTTATAAATCACAAATGCAAAAGCACCATGGTAAAGGACACACACAGTAGTCAGAGATTTACTTACCAATCCCGAAACACTATGCCTAAGTATTTTAAGGTCTGGTCCAGTTGGGCTAAGTCAAGATATGCTCTGCGATCTCTGGCAGAGGACTTTGATTCTGATCTTGTCTGAATACCTTCTTGGGGAGTGGGCTGTGCATCCTGTACTAACTGTGGCCCTCAGTGTGTCTCTCGGACTCGTTTTATAGTTACTTTGGCATATGTAAGTCGAATTCCTATGGGAATCTGGCATGCGGGACTAATGATGTCACAAGCGCATTGGGGCACTCCAGGCGGCAGTTGCTCCCCTATCTGCATTGGCTGGAGATCACCTATTGGACTGCTACGCCACTGAATGCCTTTAGCTCACAGATATATTTATCGGATTACATGTCACCATGTATCTATTGGGTAGTTAGGTTTAAGGTTTACTTAGAGTTTATTTTAGTTAGCGTTGTCTAGGAAGTTTTCTTTGTATGTTGTACAAAAATCAAATAAAAATATATGGATTTAAAAAAAAGAAAAAAGCCCACACAGTAGTGATGTGCTACATGTGAGGTGTGCAGCCACAGAGAAGAAGCCAGCAGGAAGAAGTGACCAGCCACGGAAGACTCCCAAACATTTTTCCCTGCAGTCGATGAAACTTATTGGGAAAAGCAAAGGAGGGGATTTCATAGCTAAATATACAGTGGGTCACCAATGTCATATGTAAATTCCCATATTTACTGAGGAAATAAAGGAGGTGATTGAGATGTGGGAGTAATGTTAGAGGCAATTCTTGTAAATATATTCAAGAAGCAAGAAAATATTATGAGCAAACCAAGTTGTACATAAGACATTTCATGTTATTAAACTAGCAATTTGAATTTAGATCTGCAAAGGGTGTAATGAAAAAATGTATTGAGTATATTTACTTTTTCTCATGGCTTTGAAACTTTTAGAAATTGTACATCGCTAGCCAGGTGTTAGGACTGATTGAAGCAATCATTTTAAGGGAGCGTTTAGAGGGTTGAAGACTCTGTCACTGGTTTACTGAGGAAAAGCGTACAAAAGGACAGATGCAGAGCGAGAGAAGTTCAGCAGACCTGAGTGAGGTAATCAGTGAGAAAAAGAAAAAGGTCATGTGCAGAGCAGAGTTTGCGTTTGGAGGAGTACTTGAAGAGGTAATGTAGGAAGCGGATACATTGTTGGAAGCTTTGTGGAATTAAGATTTTGATTTTTATTCTGGTGTGATAGGTAGTCAATGTAAAAACTGGTGAAGAGGCGGCACTTCTACAGTTGTAAGAGTTTAAGCCTGATTGCAGCATTCATATATACGGAGCCAATATATTTAGCAGATGACCAAAATAGCATGCAGTTAATAACAAAGATAATTTTTCTTAAAGCAAAAATCAAATCTATATTATGCAATTTTCAATGTGCAACTGTTTCAGAGACTTATAATCTCTGCTAGACAAGGCGTTACAAATCTTTTTCTTGGTCCAGCAACAAGAGTGGATATAGAATACGCTGGAATTTACATATGCCACAAATATAACATGCATACATTCCCTTTCTACTTTGAAATACACTAATTAGTAATGTATTGCCAAATAGGTTTAGTTTCCAAACAGCTAATCTGGATTGAAACTGCATATTTGGATTATTGGAAAGAAGACATACTCTCCTCACACTAACAATTCTACATGTTACAGTGTAAAATCACACACTATGCAGAATGGTGAGAAGAAATGCACAAGGCAAACATTGCTACAATTTTATGATCACTGCTTCCTAAAGGTTCAATAAAACTTCCTTATTTTTAATAAGAAAAGCAGCAGTATGCAACATGAAATTACAATAATATTTTACACAACAAGATGTTTAATTACAATGACTGAAAGCAAATTGAACAACATAACATATTTTATGTGCTGCCTTATTAAAAAATGCAGAATCCAGAATGAACTTATCAAAGTATGCTCACCAAATAAATGGTGCTTGGTCCAATAAAAAAAGTTTGATATTTGAAAGAGATGGTTTTGGCCCTGTCATTATCTACCATAAGTCATGTAAACTTCTTGCTGCCCGAGTTCTGCAATCTGTCCGTAAAAAACCCCAAAACAATGTTTCCTTCCAGGGAATCTGATATTGTTCAATTCTCTTTCAACCATAATGATGAAGTGAACATGTGCTGGAGTCTTAACATTGACGTGTTTGCACACTGGCAATTTGCCTAATTAATGGCCTCATTGGTCAGGAAAAGAAAGCAAGAGTTATTAAAAATAAGTATTTTTTGAATTCCCCACCCCATATGGTACTTATGAACCCCCTTCATGTGCTCAATTCAGAAAAAGTAATTACAATTATTGGGGACCTCTGCTGGCCAAACTCTGCAACTACCTCTGAGCAGGAGGATTGTAAAACATAATAATTTAAAGTTAAAAACCTCTTTAATAAAAATGTATCTTCACCACAATGTATTCATTTCTGTACACAACAACTAAGCCATATTGTGTGTGCAAGTTTGGTTTCCTGCTATTTTGGCTTGGGTGTCTTCTATTAGTCTATGTAAAGGTTTTATTGGCAGAATTAATGGACCTATTTTATGATAATAAATCAATCTCTCCTCCTGAGCATAACAAAACTGAAAACAAAAAGGGTACAGATGTTTTTACAGTCCTCATTTGCCATAATTGCAATGCCATACATGTAACTGGCGTGCTCTTAACCCCCACGCCACCAAACCTCATAGGCGTTTCAGCATTATTTTTTCTTCAATAAAATGTAATTTAAGTGAATGGACATGCATACTAGAAGCGTAAAAGTGATCCAGATAAGCAAAAATGTCTGGATGTAACCTAAGTAAAAACTGATTAAAAACTGTGCAAGCGCTTTCAGTAGCATATGGAGGTGAACATTCAAAATCTGGTAATATATGTCACAAAAATAATTACCTCCAGTTCTTTGAGTTTGGATGTAGCCTCTTTGTATTCTGAGTCCAGCTTGTTCTTATTCCATAACACTGTTGTGCTCTGTAGGGCTAAATCAACTTTTTGTTTACTTAGCAATGTGCAAGTCTGAAAATTAAAAAAATATATGTATTTAAAGTGAATTTAAGCTTACTCTACCTCATTTCTCACACAGTAATATTTAGCCAATCATGGAATAACCTGCTTTGACTGCATAAACATACTGCGTTAGGAAAAAATACACACAGATGAAATGGTGGCAAGTGTCTGTAGAACGTTTCTACAATTATAATGCGAGGCCCCATTAATGAAATAGTGAGGGTTTGAACAGAAGAATAAAGGTTAAGGATAATGGAAAACACATTATTTTGATTCATGTAGAGTAAATTCACATGAAATATTTTATTGTATTATATATTATTATTTTTTTTACAAAGAACCATAGTCTATATATTAGTATTTGGTTCTTTATTTTCTCCACAAATCTGCTCAATAAACATTTTAGGCAAAACTTATTCTTCAGAGAAAAATGTTAGGTGAAACATGACATATCACTTGCTTGACATTAACAAAAATATTTTTTAAACAAAGCATTTCATTTCAGACATAAAAGTGAAATAAAAAAGTGCACAATGTCCCTTCAGTGTTGTCCATAAGAAATTAAACGGATACATCACACAAACCTCTTACAAAAATGTGTTTCTGATGCAGTGTTCTATTGTCTCTGTGCCAGAATATCTCCTTTAACCATTATTCCCAGTCAATCCTTTTACTAAATGTGGCTTTACACATATGCTCACAAATGTAATGTGCTTAGATACCATGTTAACTATGGGCAGAAAATTCTGCAGTATACAGGTGCCATGGTGGCAGTGAATAGGGGGCAGTTAGAGGATGCGAGGCTGGAAGAAGAGGAAAGTGTGCTGGTTGGAGGTATGAGCAGAGAGGTGTGAGCGAGAAAGAAAGGTTGACTTTTTTAAATCCAACATATGCCCTATTAAGTCTATATTTTATTTTTTTTTTAAATTAAAAATAAATAATATATCAACATATTAGTACATTACTTGGTAGAAATGTTGCATCCCCAATCTTATTTTCAGTATGCTTCAAAGCTATAATTATTGATTAAACACCAGAAGAAAACAATGCATAAAGAGATAAAATATTGCAGAAGTCACTCTGCAAAAACAAAATATTTCAAGGAGTTGATGTCACACGTACCTTAATTAACTGTGTGAGCTCTGTAACAAGTTTTGCTTTCTGTACGTTAATTTCTTTTATCTTGACATTCGCTTCCTGTTCTGCATCCTTCAAGTTAATATTTTCTTGCTCTAATTGCTTTAAGCTAATAGAGAAAAACTAATTCAACACTGTTTGCATATGGACACAGCTGTCACAACAATGCATATAAATATCTGCACAACACAACATTATTTTACACATGGAAGCATAGCATTGCAGTCATAGTATTGCAGTCTTAGGGGTATATTTACTAAACTGCAGGTTTGAAAAAGTTGAGATGTTGCCTATAGCAACCAAATTCTACTTATTTATTTAGTACATTCTACAAAATGACGGCTAGAATCTGATTGGTTGCTATAGGCAACATCTCAACTTTTTCAAACTTGCAGTAAATATACCCCTGAGTCTCTACATTTCAAGAGTACTACTTGTTAAAATAATGTATGAAAATGCTGGTTGGAAAAAGCATTTTAATTCCAGGCCATTTAATTTGTAATCCAAAAGAATTTGTATTAATGTATTAGTCATAGCTTTCCTAAGAATATCTACAAACTCTATAACATACCATCTATTAATATGACCAACACTTCTGACATGAGCTTATTAAAACTGGATTAAAATCCATTAATGGACACTGGACCATGGGGTATAGTGTCTGTTTTAGGATTTTGGCACTTTAAAATATTCAATATATCTGTGGTCCTTCTTCTTCTATATTCCTTTCCTGCAGGGAAGTTATTTTTCTATGCCGCAAGAAACAACGTCACCCACCTCTCCTGCCAAGAAACAAGAGAAGTTTAAAATTTTATAAGAATTTAAACTTAAGGATAAAAATCCTGTTTTCTCTTTGGTCCACTTTGGAGGCACTGATATATGGGGTGGGTATGGTCACAGAATTGCAGTTACACGGCACCTTCCTGCCAAAACAGTCATGCTTTCACACAAAAACTTAAAAAATTTTGCAAAATTATGATATGAGAATTATGTGGCTGCCGGAAACAGCAGCTCAATCCAAGCAGCTCAATCAAAGCCTGGAGGCGCTCAGAGACCTGAAAGAATGTGCCTCCTCGCAGCAATATAAACAGGTTGAATCACAGAAGCGGACCATTTCTCTTACGTCCTATTGGGGGACACTACGAAACATAAGGGTATAGCTGGTCGTCCCGGGAGTCAGCCACTTAAACAGTTAAATCTGTGAGTGTAGCTCCACCCCTGCGATGCCCCTCCCACAGGAAGAGAACCTAGTTTAGTTTTAGTGCCCTTAGGAGTTGGGCATGCTTTCCAGGGTTCCTGCCCTGGATTTAGGCAACAAGCAGTAAGAGGGGACCTAAGCAGCCAAAGCAAGTCCTCCAGTGAACCAGAGAGTACAGCCGAGGCTGCAGCGCACACAGATACAGAGATTTCTCCGTTCCCCAGTGGGGCAGCCATTTTACAATACAAAGGCAGGTAGAGGATGTAGACTCCTCCCATCTGCTTCTTGGAGAAAACAGACTTTTCAGTGCCATTTTACCTCACCTCCTCATCGACCCTGCTGTGCTCCTCCTGACAGGACAGTTTTTATCCTGTTTTAAACACTCTCTCTGCAATAATTGATTGTCTTTTAGAGTGTGTGCTTGTGAGACTGTCAGTTGGTCAAATTATATGCAGTGCTGATATACAAGACATATATTTGAACCCATAATATATTTTACACCTGTATATATGCTATTATTATATTCTCTGGTAAACAGTAATTTATAATTAGTGGCTGTGTGACTAAACATTGGTGTAATATATAATAATAATAATAATAATAATAATAATAATAATAATAATAATAATAATAAATATATATATATATTTATTCACCATGACTGAGAAAGGGACCTCTAAGAAGGCAACTGCTGCAAGGTCTGTGACGCATTATAATTGTATAAAATGTAACTCAAATTTATCTTGTGCACAGTCTGACCCGGGGGCCCTGTGTACGACTTGTGAAGTGGAGATCCGGGAACACAGCCAGATTCAGTCTGTGTCTGTGCCCACGGAGGAACCTGGAGGCCCCAGACTGGCCGCGTTGTGCTTGTTACTTGGACCTTCGGGGAATGACAATACAAACCCCATTTCGATTGCCTTTTCTTCCAGACCTACTCACTCAAGGTCCTCTTCAATGCCACTCACTAGGTCGGTTGGCATTGACGGCGTGGCTATTGAAACCATGATTTTGACAGCTAAAGGGACATACAATTATAACCAGTGCACTGGATAAGCAAATGAAACAAAGAATAGATGTGCATAGATAAACATAGCAATGGATTCAAGCCTGTGTTGTCTGGTAAATATCTATAAATCGGAGATGACACATCAGACTAAAGTTCAATATACTCATACACATGAAGTGTATAAAGTCCAAAATAGATATATTGGAATCGTACTCTGTGTAATGTCAAATATTGGAGACAGTGGATAAAGTCCGTTTTACTATATGTGCACAAGCCCGGATGCCCAGTGTTGCCGGGATGCGGCGCTGCTTAGAGAGCGTCCCAAACGTTGCCATGGTGACGGTCGGGACGGCGGAAACAGGAAGCGACGTCCCGGCTGTTCCTATGACAGCCAGGAGGCAGCTGGAAGAGGCGAGCCGCGGCAATCCGCAACAACACTATGATAATTGATTGCTGAAACTGGCTTTCTAATTCAGATAACCCCTCATTTTTAAGGATCATGGATTCAACTGACACACTGATAAAAGCAGAAATGCTTAACCCTGACGTAAAACAGTCCCCGAGTTAAAAGATGCTATCTTAGGGAAAGTCTTCACAACGGATCCATCGACATCTTGAGAATGTCTGTAAACCACGACTGTCGTGGCCAACCTGGTGCCACAATTCTCGCTTTAGAATTCTCTTTTTGAGAATGAGCAGAAATATAAACAGGTAAACTTATGAAAATACAGTTATAAGAATCATCAAGAAATGCTGGAGTGTTCTTTGTCCTGGAGAAGAATTGCTCCACTCTATGGATGAACAGAGATACCATCATGTTGATATCTGACTGACCCTATCTCCCCACAATCTGCTAGAAGATATTGATTGGTAGGTTAACTGGCTTCTGATTAAATTGGTCGTAGTCTGTGTGTGTATGCGTGTGTATATGGTAGGGAATTTAGACTGTAAGCTCCAATGAGGCAGGAACTGATGTGAGTGCTACATATTCTCTATAAAGTGCTGCATAATATGGTTGCCGCTATATAATATAAAAAAAAAAAATCTGATAATATCATGACCAGGTTGAGAGACCAATTCACTGGATGAAGGAAGTGCCGCCCAGTTTTCCATCCCTGGTAAGAACATGGACGAAATTACCTGAACATTTTGTTTTGCCCAGCGCACAATTTTGCTGGTTTTCTTTCTTGCAAGGGAGTTCTTTGTGCCTCCCTAGTAACAGATGTTCGCAACAGCACTGACTGAATCCTTATGGGTTCACTCCGCAACAGATATCCCTGAATTAGAGCGTTTAGCACAGCTGTTAATTCTAGGACAGCTTGACTTGCGCTGGGAATTACCCAGCACTGAAGGCTAGCATTTGTCGTCACAATCATCCAATTCCATATGATGAAGAGATGGCATCTGTTGAGGCTGTCTTCTCCCATTTCGAAATGAGTTCAATCTGGAATTTTCACGAATGTAACAGTGCAAACTGCACAGCTTTAAAAGTCGAATTTATCGGCCCTAGGACTTCCATATAAAAATAAACTGACGTCCATCTGAGAGCCAATAGACACCTTACTAGCCTGTGTAATAATTCGATCTTACTCCTCGGAAGAAACACCCTCTGCTGCCGATTGTCAAACAGCAGACACAGAAAGACAAGTCTCTGAGTAGGGAACAGATTGGACAGTTCATACTCCAAGTATGGGACTCCAATGTTTGAAGTTGGAGACCCTGCCTTGAAGAGATTATCCCAAGAAAAGTATAATCATTACAAACCCATGACAGACATATCTTGTCAACAACCATGGAGCTGTCTCCATGCCAAAAGGCAAAGCCCAAAACGGGAAATGATAGGACCGAACTACAAGCCTGAAAAGGCATTTGTGACCCTCCCAGATTGGACCTGTCCGGAAGCGGGCTGCCGCTCTCCCATAACGCATAGCATACTCATTGGAACCTGGTGCTAAATCATTCGTAGAAGATCTGATTCTGTGTCAGGGTTTCGTGCGCAGCAGAACAGCTCCTTCCTTTTGAAAGTCATCCCTCGAGCCAAGTTTTACCCCTTCTGCTTCACGGGAGGATTCTGTCCTCCCTGAGCTCGCCTTAGGACACCTGGGTTACGGTTTGACAGGTGTACCGCCCCAGTCAAAATCCCCACCTGCCACTGTCCTCAGAGCGGTTCAGGGGCTGGGAACGTTGAGGGTCTTGAGCTTCAAGGTGAGCCCAAAGGATAGTTTGGTTTTAGGATGAACAAACCTTTTGTTCTACTGGCACTGGGATAATCATACTTGAGGACAGTAACATATGAATGGCTTCTCACTTTACCTGGTCCACTAGAAGCCCAGTAGTGAAAATAGATCTGGGTGGTACACTGCGGATTGGGCAACTTAGGCTGACATTTTAAACATATATAAAAAGTTACTGATGAAGAAGCACCAGTCTTAGACTTCGAAATACTCCCTTATCAGACATGATAGATAAAGGAGGAGAAAAAAAAACAGATACAGAAAAAACAATAAAGAAAACTGAACAATGCAAAATAAACAAAGACCCAGTAGAAAGTGTAAAGAATCCCACTGCCTCAGTATGCAATTCCACCTCAGTGGGGGACAATTAAAAGAGGAAGAGAACAGGAGTTTTGACCTCTTTTCAGTCCATGTACTGAAGTTGCCTGAATATGCTGTCTTGAGGTCTGCATCTCTTCTGTCCCCACCTCACAAGAGGCTGAAGGTAGCTTACTACCTTTCCCCCTCACCAGTACTGGGAGAGAGGATTCATTTACCTAGCTACTACCCCATTGCGTGATCTGGTGCTGCTGCACCCACCTTATGGTGAAGAAGCAGCACAAGGCCCCAGCTAAAACTAGAATGGCAGAGAATGGGTCCACCTGGAAGATGACCCGGAGGAAGAATCCAACTTCGGGAGCAGGAAGTGGCACTAAAAATTCCCCCTTCTTGCCCTTTTCCGGTTCTCAGTCAACGCTGTGAGGCTGTCTGAGTCAAAACGACTACAGATGTGGTACCAAGTAGGGAAATTAATGTCTAAAACAAAAACAAAATTTTGCCTGCAGTACCGATATGTACCCTCTTCATAATCAGTACTTTTTTTTTTAGCGTGCCCCCTGAGCACAGTAAAAAAAAAAAACTAAAAACGACATGAGTTCCCTGTAGAATGGGGATATATTTAAATTGCCAAAGTTCTGAAGGAGACTATACCCCATGATCCTGTGTCCCCAAAGTTGATGAAAGAAAAATACAATATAAGAATGTAGTCAACTAACCTGACATGTTTGGTATCTATTTTCTGTTCTAGTTGTCTCTTTTTGGTTTTTAAATCCAATATCTCTTTCTTTCTTAACTTTATTTCATTGTCTCGTTTGTCTAGAAGCTTCTGTCTGCTGACCAGCTCCCCGATTTGTGCTACTAGTCCAGCACATATTTTTTCAAGCTCCTGAAATGGAAACCAAGTGATAATGAGCACATTTAATTTTACTCAGAAATCACAAGAATAATTATTAAAAAATAAGTTAAAAGTTATCTGGAGTCATACTGGTGGGTGGTCTGTGGGAGAGCAGTCTTTATTAAATACTCCTTGTGGTAAGTTGAAGCATACGGACAGAAAAGGTCATGCTTTTTATTTGCACTACTGTTTTAAACACCTTCAATTGCAAAACCACAGCTTGTGGGTGCAGGGACCATTTTTGTTGGGCTACAACCATGTAGTGTGCATAGAATCTGCTATCTCAATCAAGACGACATTAATATTAAATCCATGCAAACATAATGGTTACATTTGTACTGTTTGCATTGTCTCTATTCATAATAAAAATAGGGGATATGTTGCAGTGGGCAAATAGGTCAATACCATATTTGGGGGTCCGGCTTCCGAAGAACATGGCCACTCTCTATAATCTCAATATTAGAAAAGTCCTAACTGATATGCAGAAGGAGCTAGAGGGTTGGGAACGACTCAATGTTTCCTGCTTAGTCAGGGCAAGCCTCTTGAAGATGATATCATTCCCGCGATTATTGTACCCTTTCCAAACATTACCACTTTTTCTAACACAAAAAGATGCACAACAAATTAATTATCTCTTCCAAAGATTTATTTGGAAAAAGAAGCGCCCAAGGATTAGCCTTATCAAACTCCAACAACTCAAGACAAATGGGGGCAAAAATTTCCCGGACATAGTTCAGTATAGTCATACAGTTCATCTGCGATATCTGAAAGATTGGATAATGGATCAGAGCACTTACACTAATTTAGCAGTAGAAAAACATTTTCTTCCTGATATTCATTTAAAGGCTTTCCTTCACCTACATGATCAGGAGATACCTTCCCATACTCCTGAAAACCCTCTTGTCCTTTCAGTTAGAAAGATTTGGCATATACTAATACACAAACTTCACCTTAACCCCTATAAATCCATACATCTACCGTTAGTCAAAAATCCTGCATTTCAGGATGGCATCGCGGCTCGCGCCTTCACTGTGTGGTAAAGGGAGGGACTCTGGACAATTGTTGAGCAAGACTAGGAAAAAGCCACTCCGTCACGCGAAGGCACTGGAGTTGCTCCCATTTTTGGCTCCATGCGGCCTTTCTTTCATTCAGGTTCAGCACTATGCCCGAGAGGTGATCTCGCTCTTCACAACAGTGGACTGGGATAACCCTCTTGATATTTTATTATTAACCGCCTCCTCCAAGAGAGGAGCAATTTCATCCAATTACGCTTTTTTAAGAACTATAATAGATCACAATAAAATAAATTCGGGCCTGAGCGGATGGTTGCGCCATTTCCCTCAATTAACAGAACAAATGTTGTTGAAAAGACTGACCACTTCAATAAAACTATTTCCAGCCTCCATATATGCAGAGATGTTTCTCAACATATTCCACAGGGGTTACCTCTCACCGCACCGTCAAAATATTATTGGTCTTTCAGCTGACTCTAGGTGCCCTAAATGTGGTGAAACCCAACCAGATTTATATCATTGTCTATGGGCTTGTCCTATGATCAGGGCCTTCTGGACCAAGATATGGAGGTTTGCAACTGCGGAACTAGTTAACTACTTGCCACTTACTCCTGACTGGGCAATATTGGGTATTCTGCCTTCTGATACGCAGACCTCCGCAGGGGGAAGAAGGTTGCTTATTGCAATATCTGCAGCGGCTAGGAAATCAATCCTCTATATGTAGATCCAGAACTCCCCTCCAACACTCGATTTGTTTAGGGAAAAGATGTACTTTCTCCTAAGAATGGACTGGCTGGAGGCAGAAGGGTACTTTAACTCGAAAAAAAATTTAAACCTGGGAAAGCTATATTAATATCTTACCCACCCAGCTGCGAACACAGCTTTATGAATGCTTTCATCAGACGCTATGGTTTGAAACCAGAGTATTCCTTCAAGACCCTCCAATCCTTATAAAGGATGGCGGGGTGGACCTGTCCTCTCCATCTGGTCTCTCCGCACCCTGATGGCGGGCTGGGGAAGGGGGAAACTGTAATGTCTTGATTGACTCCTTCATTGAGGGGTTGTGGCATGGCTGATGTTATTACTAATGATATCACTGTTATTCCATGCTGTAAACCTTTAATGCATCATTATTGGAGACATATTTGGTGGTAGCCGTGGCACGATGCTGTTAAAACTCCTCGGACTGCGCCCACACAAAAATTTTTAACAATATTTATGTACATGTATATTGACTGTATCTGCAATTCAATGCTTTTTATATGAAACGAACAGTATTGCATGATTGATGTCTGAGCATCTTCAATAAATGTTTTTGAAAAAAAAAAAAAAATAGGGAATACTTTTTTGAATCTCTGAAGATCACTGGTTTTAAAACAACAACACAAAAAAACCCCTCTATATCTCTAAGACCCTTTCTGAAAAGTTAATCATGGGGAGAATTATAGAAAAAAATACTTTTTGCACACTAGCTAATGGACATTAAATAACAAGTATTCTATTTAAATATATTACCAAAAATAACCACTATTGGACAATACTCCAAGTAGAAAATTTTCTTGGGTTGATTCCTGACAAAAACAAAACGGAGCAAAACCAAGAAAATACATCCAATTGCAGAAGTTTAAGCTACCTTTCAGCCTTAAAAGGGTTTAAATTGAAGAGAACCCTTTGGGGTACACGCCGAGTTGAATGTATGTGCTTTAAAAAAATAAGCTCTAATAAGCAGTTCTATGTAAAAAGAGTATATTTAAACCCATATGCTGAGTCAGAGGTTCAAGATACACAGAGTTTAGCAGAAGCATATGCGCCAAGTTTATGCCCAGCGTATTTACACCCAGATACACTTACACCCAACCAGGTCATAAGCACAAGGCAAAAGTTTTTTTTTTTTTTAACATATTCCTATAGCGAAAAATGCTATTAGGTTTTTTAAATAAAAACGGTCTATAATACAGCAGGTATAATATTGCCCACCAAATCACATACTATCATCATCATCATTTATTTATATAGCGCCACTAATGCCGCAGCGCTGTACAGAGAACTCTTTCACATCAGTCCCTGCCCCATTGGAGCTTACAGTCTAAATTCCCTAATATAGACACACACTCACACACAGACAGAGAGGGAGAGACTAGGGTCAATTTTGATTGCAGCCAATTAACCTACCAGTATGTTTTTGGAGTGTGGGAGGAAACCGGAGCACCTGGAGGAAACCCACGCAAACACAGGGAGAACTCCACACAGATAAGGCCATGGTCGGGAATTGAACTCATGACCTCAGTGCTGTGAGGCAGAAGTGCTAACCACTAGGCCACTGTGCTGCCCACATACTTTAGCAAAAACAACGAAGAACGCAGAGGTCAATTTGCAATCAATAGCTAGTGCTGGCAACAATCATCATCAGTCTGTAGTTGCACCAGCCCTCAGGCACCCGTAAGTGTTACAGCTACTGTCAGGCATATCTTTCTTTGTAAGGGTCTGGTTCAGTTCGTAATTATGCTAACACCCCAACTGTACTTCATAAGGAGCCGCAAGTGTAAGATCTGCATATGGATGTAGTTTCTTGTGTGTGGGCATACTCAGTACAAATTTGCATATTTTAGATAAAAAAAAAAAAATGTACATGGAAGCAGAGGATCGTGGTCACTGCGTTCATAACCATGCAAAATACACCTAGAATGTAAGCACTCACTTTTATGTAGCACTTTCATAATATTGTACTTCATTTAGCAGACAGTATGGCATTTAAATGCACCTGTCAAAAGCTACAGCGAACTAGACACACAAGGTCAAGCATTCTGCTTCTCTGAAATAAACATAATATAATCTACTTTAGTTAAATGACTTCTAGTGCCCTATTGTGGCTTCTAATTTGTAGTTTACAAGTATGATACCTAGTAACTGTTCTAAAGACATGCATCACTTTCTAGTCCTCACATTATCTAACCAATATTTATGAAATCATTTGATAATGTAACAATCTTGCACATAAAATGTAGCACTCTTTACCTTATATTGTTCAAGCACCTGTCTCCTCTCCTCTGCATCCACTGTGACTGTAAGAAACTGGGCTCCTTTCAGGGAGACGTTGCTGGAGATAACACTGTTACTATACGCAGATACTTTTGTGGAATATTTTTCCTCTGCGGTGTACAATTGTCGAATTCTAGTCTCTTTTATGACCTAGAAATAAAAAAAATTGTCACAGCAATTGCAATGGAGAATTATAAAATGTAGGCATATTTTTTAGCCAAAGATAAAAAAAACCCAACAAATTACTTTAAAAGTTGCTGTAGTCCATGGGCTACCACTATGAATCTGTAATAGCATAAGGTCTACCTCCAAGAAACTACTACAATAAGGCTACCGTTAAGGATATGAATTTTGAATTTATGGGCCCTTTATGACATGAAATGTAAATACAATCCAAGTAAACATATTTGCATTGAATAAAAGGTAGATTCTATTCAGACCATGGACCTGTGCAGCTGCTGCCTGTATATGTAGCAGCTTCTCTGCAAAAATCGCACCATAGAGCAGTGGTCGTATGATTGCAGAGAGGAGTTCTGCCAGATGGCCTTCTAGAGCTTTGTATTGAAGCCTTTTCTCTGACTTCACAGAAAAGCCTGCCTGACAGGACAGAGTAACAAGTCTTCTATAGCTCTTAGCAGAGAAATGAAAGTGTGTCTTTATTGTGTGTGTGTGTGTGTAGATGGGGGGGTTCTACACTTCTACAACAATTCTACTACAATTCTGTGGTGTTTTGTCTAATAAGTAGTTCACTCTCCTCCAGTAAGTGTGCACTGCTCCTTTCCACACTCTTTAGCTCCATTTGTAAAGTCAGACAAAAGGAGTAGAGGCCAGAGCCTCTTCTGGTGGGGAACCTACAGTTACATTTTTAGCATGATCAAAATGCCACTCCAAATTGCTGAGTGGACAGACTGGTGTGGATGCGCAGTGCCCGACTTGTGAAGACGAGGTCCGTCTGCCAGCACAGACCTGGGGGAACCTGGCAGAGCTAAGTCCTTAGCGAACCTCATTGCTGAGCTTGTTCAGCTGAGAGGAAAATATTCCCTCTGTGTATCACCCACTCTGACCTTTCCGCACAGGAGGAAAGTTCTGATTTTGAGGACACTTCATATTTCATGTCTCTAAATAAAAAATGGTATTGACGATTTTGTAAGGGCTGTGGGTGCTCGTCTCCTTCCATTCAGGGACAGTGGTTCAAGACCACTCAGGATTCCTAGGTGAAAGTTACATCTTAGGTCTATTGAAACCCCCCTCCCAGAGGGTACTTCACTACAGGTCTTCCCATAAAAATTTAAAGAGGAAGGCCTTACTAGAGACCATTCAATCTTTGCGCTCTTCAGGAGTGATCATCCTGGTCTCGGAAAAACATCAGAAAAAGGTAGAGTTATTATTATTCAAATCTTTAGCTAGTCCAAAAACCAGATGGTGCTTTCAGGCCAATTTTGAATGTGAAAGAGTTAAACCTCCATCTTCGAGTGTGGAGGAGAATGAGTTTCTGGTGTCCATGGATATCAAGGATGCTTATTTACATATAACAATCTGGGAGGGACACCAGTGTCTCCTCAGAGTTGCAGTCTAATCTCATTATTACCAATTCCGTGCCCTTCCCTTTGGCCTAGCAACCGCACCAAGAATTTTTATAAAAATCACAGAGGCAAAGTCAACTCTCTTGAGAGCAATAGGAGTAAATATCATTACATCAAAGGACAACCTGCTTTTTAAAGCAGATTCTTTTGCAGTCATCTTCATACTCAGATGATGACCCAAATTTTAGAACTCCACAGGTGACTTTTAAATTATCAAAAATCCAGTTTGGCTACCATCCAGCGCAAGATTTTCCTAGCAATTCTATTACATACTGAGTCCCTTCATCCACAGGTATTTCTTCAATTAGTCTAAAAAGTGAGGTGAACCAAATGTCAACATGATAGCATCTCAGTTGAACCACAAAGTAGAAGGTAATGTGCAAGAACAAAGAACCCAAGAGTGTCTTTCATATGCCAACTTGGTTCTGTGTAACTTTGTGCTTTACATCTTCCCTTCATTGTCTTTCATTAGCAATGCTACAAAAAAAGTTAAGTAGAGAAAAGGTATGGGAGATCCTGGTTACTCTAAAGTAGGTCTTGGTATGCAGAAAATGTAAAGATGGAAACGGGTCTGTTACAGTGTCTTCTGCTAAGATGGGACCGGTTATCTCAAGGTCCATTCCATCATCAGAATTTACATTAACTGGCTTTAACGGCGTTGCTGTTGAATCAATGATTTTGAAATCTAAAAGGTCCATCTGATAGCTGAAAGCAATCTTCAGCTAAAAACTAAAATTGAGTTTGGAGGCTTTACATCACTTGAAAAGAAAGGTCTACCTACTTTCATTAAATTGCTGAGATTGCTTCAGTTTTTACAGGAGGAGCTAGAGAATGACTTACGACTTAGTTCTTTAAAAGTGCAGTTTCAACTCATTCTTTTTGGAGGGAAGACTGGCACTAGTCCCGGACATTTCGATTATTCTGCAGGGAGTTCAACAACCTTATATTTCTCTCGTTGCACTGTGGGATCTTAACCTTGTTCTAAAGGCCTTACAGTATTCCCATTTGAACCTTTAGATTCTTGGGAACTACATTCTCTTTCTTGAAAGACTTTGTTTTACTAGTCATTTCCATTGCAAGAAGAGTCTCTAAGTTAAGGATTCTCTCTTGAAAAGCTCCTTTATCTTTTAGAATGATAGGGTTTTGCGTACTAAACCCTTATTCCAACCAAAGGTGGCATCAAAATTAAATTTCACCTAAATCAGGATAGTCATCTCTACTCAGGATCGAGCAATCTTCAGATGTAGAATATTCCTTTCTTCTGCTGGATGTGGTCAGAGCCCTTAAAATTTATTTGGATAGGACTGCTAGTTTCCATAAGACAGAGAAACTTCTAGTCTTCTACGATGCTCAAAAGAGCAGTTGGCCTGCAGCCCAACAATCTATCACTAGATGCAATCTCAGTAATTAGGAAGGCATACATTGCAGCAGGTCCGCCTGCTCCCAGATATGTAAGACAATGTTCCACCCGGTCGGCGAGTGCCTCTTGTACTGTGCAGCATGGGGATTCATCGGAACACTTGTCTGAGTGATACCTGGTCTTGCTTCACTAATTCTACAAATTTAATATAACTGTGTCCAGATATGCTACTTTTGTGCTCAGCAACCTCAAAGTATTCCCTCCCAAAAAGACAGCTTTGGGAACCCCCCATGGTTCCATTGTCACCCAATGGATATAAGAGAAGCTAAGATTTTTGTGCTCACGTTAAATTCATTTCTAGAAGGCCACTGGGGGATACTGAATGTACACGCTACTTTTGTTCCTTGTTTGACTTTAGTGGTCTATGTTTTGGAGGACTATAAGATAAGATTCTCTTTTTCTCCTGTTTAACTCTGCTCCTGGTTTGGGGCATGGTTGCAAAATAACTGACACCTTGCTGCTAGAGGATATAGAGAGGGGGAGCTTACACTTTTCCATGAAGTGTCCATGCTCTTGCACGCATCTCTATACCACATGGTTCCAGTTTCCCCCAATGAACTTCAGGAATATGATATGAGTACAAAAATCTCACTATTGTTCCCATTAACTAGATGATCACTTCATCATTTATATCTCTACTAATTCCACAGTGCGGTACAGAGAATATTTGTCACTCACATCAGTCCCTGCCCCATTGGAGTTTACAGTCTACAGTCCCTAACACACACACAGACTAGGGTCAATTTAATAGCAGCCAATTAGTATGTTTTTGGAGTGTGGGAGGACACCGGATCACCTGGAGGAAACTCACCAAACACGGGGAGAACATACAAACTCCACACAGATAAGGCAAAGGTCAGGAATTGAACGCATGACTGTGCGGCAGAGGTGCCAACCACTTATCCAAAGTGCTGCCCAACTTCCAACATCATCGTAATTTATTTACATAGCATCAGCAAACTCGCTGGCGCTTTACAATTGGGATCACTTCAGATTTATTGTGTAAATTACCTACTTAAGAAACCCTAGTACCTATTTGAAATTCAGTAATGGTTATATGTAGCCATTTATATTCAAACCAAATCACTGATGGATTTAGAGCATTTATTGTACTTGTTATACTCCTTATTTAGAAATAATGTAGGCCAGATCATGCATTTTTTTCAGGCTGTGATAAAGGGAAGGTATGTATTGGAAGTTATATCAGCTAAAAAAAGGACTTCATGAAGCTACTGTATCGAGTCTACAACTTAAATATCAACTCCAGAAAGAGGCGGTAAATGTATAACCAACCACTACAAATCAATAAAATCAAACATATATTAGCTTACCAAACTTATTTTAAAAGCATTATGTCCAACCGCTGTTGTAATGAGTAAGCAAAACTGATAATTTTGTCTCACATCACTTACTTTTTCTATCATATTTCTGGTCTTTTCTGTCCCCACAGGTACTTCATGAACATGATATTGGGAGACCAAGTAATTCATCACTAGCTGAGGAGCATCAAATAATTCTCTTAAGTAGGAGAAAAAGCCATATTGTCTATGAGAAATACCAAAGAGAAGGGAACAGTTACTAAAGAATCAATAATTAGAACATTGTATATAATATCCATTCAACATCTGTGAAAATATGGCACAACAACCCTAATACCATGCCTATATGTTTGCTCCAAACAGTTAACAAAAACAGTGTCAATCTGTTCCTTCTCCATTAAATTATTAACTTAACTTATTAATTAATAATTAAGTGAAGGAGGTGAGATGGATGCTTACATTGATCTCTATAAAGGCAACAATGGAGTACACACAAGCACTTTACTTTCCCAATTACTAATCCATTATCCATTTTGGTAGAATAGGTTGTAAATTTTTTCTCCTTTCCGTGGCAAAATAGCGTGGGTCCCCCAGATTTTACTACTACCAGCACTAGGTTTGCCAGCAGTGTGGGTTTCTCCTGCCATAATGCTAAACCAGTCCCAGGGCTTGAGTTCAAGAGGTGGAAAATACCTATGTTACAAATATAACTAATGGCCTAAGAGTTCATTTTGGGGCAGAGGGGGGCCGGGCGGGTGGAGTTGCATTTTTTTTTGCTAGCCTAATCTCCCTAGGGAATCCAGCCTGAGGCTGGTTTGGAATTATGGCAGGGGGACCCCATGCTTTTTGTCATCTGATTTTGCTAGTATCTGGCAGCAGTAGTGCTGGTTAAGCTATATGGGGTGGAGTTGGTGGTAGGCACACAGTTTTGTTTGTTTACCCCTCTTACGGTAATTTTTTTTTTTTTCATGTATTGCCATTTTAAATGTACTGATTTATGTCGACATTTTAACTGTCTATTTGAGATGTTGACCTTTTAACTGTGTAGACATTATGAACATGTAGACATTCTGGTGTAGACCAGAGGTGTCCAAACTCAGTCCTCAAGGGATACCAACAGTTCATGTTTTCAAGACTTCTTTAATCATGCACAGGTAAGTTAACCTATTTGGCTAGGTCAGTAATTATCCCACCTGTTTCTACAGACAGAAACCCTGAATACATGAACTGTTGGTAGCCCTTGAGGAGCAAATTTGGACACCTCCGATGTATACGCTTTAACTGTTGACTTATGAACTACATCCCCTTTCCCAGGAATGTCCAGGAGACTTTTGAATTTCGGGTAGTTCTCCTAAATTCCCAGGAGAGCAGGCCTTCGTCCCCCGTGGCATGATGACGCGACTGAGGCCTTTCACTGTTTGGGAGGTACAAAATGACGCAAATCACTGTGTCACATCCCCACCGCAGCTGCCATCAGAGTTAGAAAAAGTGAGTGAGTATGGTGAAACTATAGCCTCCTTTGTATATATTATATAACCAATGCAACAAAGCACTGCCTGCTTAGGAAGAGTTTAACAACACCAGATTTGTATTTCTTTCAAAAAATTGTGTACACAAGAGTAATATATGTTGCTCATTACACAATACAATTTTATATGAACTATTTTTGTATTTAAATAAGTATAGGAGAATTTTTTTTCACAATGAAAGGGCTATGTCTAATAAAAAAAGGATATTGATATATTTTTATTGTTTAAAAGGTTAGTTTGGCTTTAATAACTTATTTGGTGAATTAACAGAACATATGCCTCTTGCTATCTTGATTATATTTTATAAAACAAAAGCAATGGAAGCTCACTGTAAATCAGAGATTGGCCTGGATGGCTTCCGGTCTGCAACAACCTCTGGAGGTGAACAAACAGCATTTACCCTTAATCTTTGATTGTCTCGAACCTAAGTATAGAGAAAAGAAAAACAACCTAATTTACTACATAATGAAAAAAACTTTAAAAAAATGTGTTAAAGGACAAATAATTCCCCAAAAATTTCTGTACTCAGAATAATATTCTTTTCTCCTGAATTCCATTATGGGCCACAGTAAAGCGCAAACATCATTACCAAAGCATCACGTGGTAACACACTGTGTGATACTACTGCTGCACATCATTGCTACTTGAATTGGCCCCTGAGAGTGCAGAGCTAAATCCCAAGAGCAACAAAGAGAGTTCCAAAGGAAGGTATGTCCTAATTTAGGTAAAAACCATTCATTCAGGATAGATAAGCTTTTCCGTCATATATACAACGCAGCTAAACTTCAGATAGCTAGTGATTGGAAGAAAGCCCTGCAATCCTCTAGAGTGGCTGTTATAAACAGAATTTGGGATACTGCTTCCATGGAATATGCGACAAGTTTCCTCCAAGACACAGTTCACAAAGTTTGGGACCCTTGGTACTCCTATAATAGTGGGAACACAACTGGCTCGTTCTAAGTCTCCTGTGCTCCCCCTCAAATCTTTACCTCCTGCCTTTCACCCTCTGACTTCCTCCTCTACTCATATATGTGACTCTTCACCTTTACTATGGACAACACTATTTCTTTTTATCTCCTCTTCTTCCCTTCTTTTACCTTAACTCCCTCCCCCTCATCTCAACTGGATGCGATGGACCCCTGAATGGGGGACACACCTCCCTGATGTAAACCCCCACCCCATTCCCCTACTCTCCAGTCCTCCAAGAAAAAGAAAAATCCAGCAGCCTCTCAATTTTTCTTTGTTTCCATCTCTTCAGGGTCTCCCTATTGTTGTTAAATGGTCCTTCCCACTATATATTTATGTTAGCCTCTGGCATTCATCTGAAATATATTAGAGCCTATTATTGACTTACCACTAACTTTAGACCCCATTTGTGATTTGTTGCTGCTCTTTTTTATTCCAGTGTAATCTCAAGTACTCCTATTTAAAGCAATTATTGCCCTGTATTGTTATTACCTGCCGTTACAAATAAAAAGTTTAAAAAAACAAACAAACAAACATTCTGGACTACAGGAGTACCATAAGTAGGCTCCACTGCTCCATTCCTTGAAGGAACAAAAGGCAACAAGTCCTGCATCTTTAGGAACCTTATAATGGTCCCAAGTCAAGTCCAAACTACAAGAGTGAGCTCTCCCTTTATGCCAAGTTAAGTAGGAACTCCAGACCTTTATGGAGAGATGATGGGCACAGAGAAGACTATGCTGTTAAAACCACTAATAGAAAAGTGCAAGAGAAGGCCCTAGGAGAGAAGGTCAGGGGGAGATAAAATATGTCACGAATGGCACAGATCAAAAAGCAAAATTCTGACCATGTGAAAACCATGACCTCCAGGACCAATCTGGTGCTATGAAAATGTAAAACTGCTTCCCACTTTCTCTCTCATGGGGAAGAAAAAGATAGATAATGAGAGAGAAAGATAATCTAGAAATAGACATCCTAAATTGTAAAACAAACTAATACCCCATTCATACTGCCTGAAAAACCCAGGATTTTGCCAGAGCAAGCCCAGACGACCCGGGTTTAGGCGCAGTATGAATGTTGCTAGTGAAAAATCCTGGGTCTGAAAGCCCAGGATTTAGACCCGGGACTTTTGGTGAGGTAATTCCTGTGTCAGCCCTGGTTAGCCTGTAGTATGAATGGTGAGACCCAGTGGCCCTGAGAAACACTCTCCTCCTGTGCATATACAGACGCTGAGTATTCTCCCTCTGTGCCACAAATTGCTCCTTTCTCCTCCTGAAATGACACTGTGCAGCTGCATCAAGCTCTCATTTGCTGTATAAAACAGCAAATAAACGCATTAGAACAGGAACTCTGGGCTACACAATAGTGATTTGTCGGCTATGATTAAAGCAATGCTGTGAACAGTCACCACCCACTTTGACCTCAGCTTTGGTTGCAAAAAAAATATTCCCCTTTAAATGACCTCAGTATTTTTTAGCCAATGAAAGCTCCTCTTGTGATGACTCACACTTATTGCCAGGGCAGACCCGTTCTCAGTATGAATGGGGTCGACCCAGGAAATTCCCTGGTCCACTATGCAGTGTGAACGGTGTCTCTGAGCTGGGACGCTCTGTGCCTCGGCAAAAACTCAGCTTGAAAAACCCAGGAAATTGCAGGGGCGCAGTATGAAAGCGGTATAATGGACAGGGATAATGGGAATGTGAAGGTATGTATTTGCTATGTGTATGGATGAGAGAATTTCTCCCTGCTTCATGGACACTAACATGGAACAGATTGATTCCATTTTAATCTTAAAATCATCACTAAGTGGTGAAGGACTTTAGGCCCAGGAAATAATTCATTCTAATACACAAAGTTTTTCCCAAGGAGGATACAAATTCAACTGCAATAAGATAAAACTGGTTAAAGAAGTGCTGTCCCTGGATGTACAGAATGTGGAAGAGGAGATAAGTTATTAGTGCCCATCATCTTTATGACAACACCTATATAGACTGTTCCTGTGCTCCACACTGCAACCCCTGGAAAGTTACATGATCATATATAGTGTAAAGCATGAAGGTATAATACTTTACCTGTCTACTGCAGCTTTGTTAGCTGATAATTCCATTTCACAGTAATCTTGCTTAAAGAAAATAATTATGCTGGCTACTAAAAGGAACTAGAAGAACTTATGTTACTTGGAGTAGGATTCTGCATGAAATGTCCTGTTGTAACCTCAGAAAGGTTCTCTTGCTGCACTTGGACATACTTTTTGCATAACTGATAGTAAAAGTAGTCCACTGACGGATTCCATGGTTACCGTTGCTGATAAGGATGATCAGTTATTTGCAAAATGTCTTTCAAAAGTCTTTTTTTTAAATCTACAAACAGGCAATAAAAAGGAGGAAGTCCTATTTTAAGTATTAGCCGTTATTCCAGTAAGTTGTAGTACCCAGCATGATTTTAATTAGGCAAAACCACTTCAGAGTGGAGTTACCCATTAATTTTAATATAAAAGTATGACTTTCCTCTACCCCAACAGCTAAAGCCATCCCACAGCTTTAGAACACTATCTAAAGGGGTTATGATATAGGATTCATGGCTCAGATGATAAAGCACAGCATGCCACTTATAGCTGCTGTGACATCACTTGTTATGTACTTAAGTGTGAATTTGCTAATTTATTACCCAAGACAAGCAATCCAATCTGTGGCGGTTAAAAGGCCTGTAATGGGACTAGACATCTCAACTGCAATTTTCCATTACTGTTATGGGATATGTGAGAGACTGGTAATCAGGTGGTAAAGATAATTCAGCAGCATATCTATTGGATTCAAGAGGCTTTAGGCTAAAAAATGGAAAGAAATAGGAGATGTACTAAATGAAGTAGTGATGGTTTTCAAACATGCCCTGATTTAGGAGATGACAATCACTCAGTATGAAAAAGGCTTGGAAACTGGATGAAGAATGCAGAAAAGTCAACCATTTAAAAGAAAATAAAAATAAAATGACAGACATTTAAAAATATAAAAGAAGGAAAAAAAAAATGACAGCGATTAACATCCTTTTCATTAATATAACACACCTTACCTCTTTCAAAAATGTGTCCATATCCTCCTGGCTTTCAAAAACAAAGGCCTTCATGTCATTCAAGGAAATGTGATTTTCCACATATTTGGCATGCTGATTGTTTTTCACATTAATCTGTGGAAAGCAAATTAATGCACTGATGCGATTACAAAATAAACACAAAGCCCTTTAATGTATACAGAGTGACAAGTGGCTGTGGACAATCCCACCCGTGTTCCACATGCTACCAGTAATAATTTAGACTTTAGTGATCAACCTGATTAATCAGGGCTTTATGAACATATAGGGGCATATTTAGAGGTGGACGCACATGTGATCAGAATGTACTTAGGGAAAATGCAAGTTAAAAAAAACCCCACAAAAAAACAAATAAATATATATATATATATATATATATATATTTATTCGGCTGGATGTATTTCAAGATATGTTCCACTCAAACACAGTACAATTTGCTCCATGAATATGTGAGGCATAACAAGTGACTATGCTAATGTCCCACAATAACGCAGAGATGTGGCTTGACAGTGTTAGTAGTAAATGCTAAAGTTGCATTACCTTATCTGCACGAGATATAATCATGTAATAAAGTGTAATATACAAGAGAGAATAGTGTGTGTTTTCAGTCAATAATAAATGCAAAAATTAAAAACTCCATATAAAAATTAAATACAAAACACAATTACAAAATACAAATGAAATTCAAACATCTGTTTCCACTTAAATATCAAATGGTAATCTTCTTTCCTGCAGTAGACCAAATAGATTAAATTAATAAAAAGGAGACTAGATGGCCATCACTTAATATAATATAGCCACAATGCTAATGATTTCAGGTACTCTCAGCCAGAGGAGGCAATAAACAAGCAGTCAATACGAAACCGCTAGATAGTGCTGCTTATATTCATCATCACTAAGTATCATAGCACCAGGCCTCCAATACCTGCAAGAGATAAGCCTCTTAAAAGGCATACATGCAGATGCATCCACGTCTTATTGTGTCGAAATTACATGAATAAGCCCTTACTGTACTCCGCTTGCCACCCCTTTTCTGCCTCTGCAGCCATAAGGAGTGGCAAGTCACTGATGCACAAAAAAAAAACTGCATGCAGAGGTATGCATGCACATTTCCAGTACAGTATAGAAGTGTGTATCTTATGCAAAAAAAAACAAACCCAAAAAAAACCATTTCTGCCCATGTGAACAAACTGCTAAAAACTGAATAAGCACAACAACATTTTATCGAGCAGCTGTCCAGAGAGAAAAGAACAATGGAGTAAAGATAACGCATGATTCAAGATTGGTTGGTTATTGGCCTTCTCCACTGTTAGGGGGCAGGGGTGTTGGTGAACCAAATCATCACAAGGAGCACATTGGGGTATAGTGTAGGCGAGATAGGTATTGTGGCACTTTAAGAAAGTTGTTAGTTAGCCCTAGCTCCTCCCCGTCCATATTCCCCTCTCTGTTTAGGCTTCAGTTTCTGGTTAAAGCCATACAGTAAAAGAAGACAAAAAAGTGAAAAAATAAAACAATTACATTCTCTTGAACAAAAAAAAAACACAACATGGCAAACAAAGACAGAAACCAGAGCATCAAGAGTGCATCCCTCAATGGGTTAGGAGAAACAGATTTTACTCAAGTATAAAAGAGAGGATTTTTGTACTCACGTTAAATCTTTCTCCGAGTCCATCTGGGGGACACTGCTACCATGGGAATGTCTGAGGGCGCTTGGGAGTTGGCACTTAAATAGTTAAGAACTAAACATGCTGCTGACTCCTCCCCTCTGCAACTCCATCAACCTCCTAATACTAAAGTCCCAAGATAAAAAGGGCAAGTCTAACCAAAACAGTAGAACAGCAAAAGGGAGGGAACGCAATGTTCCCCAGATGGACTCTGAGAAAGAGATTTAACATTAGTACAAAAATCCTCTTTTCTCAATCATCCACTCTGGGGGGCACTGCTACCATGGGGACCTTCTAAAGTAGCCCCCTAAGGGTGGGAATGATCTGGATCACCAGCTCGTAAAACATTTCTGCCAAAATTGGCGTTCAAAGACGCAAAAATCTTGAACTTTTAAAAACAAATAAAAGTATGGACAGAGGACCAGGTAGCTGCCGTACACAGTTGATCTGCAGAAGCCCTATGACGAGCAGCCCAGGATGTCCCCACCGCACGGGTAAAGTGCTCCGTGAGAACCCTAGGCACAGGACAATTCATACTCATATAGGCATGCCTAATCACAGACCTAATCCAGCGAGTAATAGTTTTTTTGGCCATCCTCTCTTAGAGGAATCGCAAAGAGAATCAGTTCTCCGACAAGTAGAAGTCCTTTCCACATATATTCTTAAAGCTCTTACCACATCCAGACCAATCAAAGAAGACAAAGAAGGTCCAGAAGAGGACACTTCTTCCCGAAAGGCCGGGACCACAATCGAAGGGACATTCCTGAGGAAAACTATCCTCATGGAAAACGAAGTAAGGAACTCTACAGGACAAGGCCCTTAATTCAGGCAGACACTTCTAGCAGAAGCAATGGGCAAAAGAAAGACCACCTTCCATGTCGCAAATCTGATGTCAGCCGATTCTAGAGGCTCGAATGGAGGGCGATGAAGGACATCAAGGACTCGATTTAAATCCCACAGGGCCAACGGAGGAATATGAAGAAAGGTCCGAACATCAGGTATGGAGGCCAAACGGCGCTGAAAGAAAATAGAAAGCGCAGAGAGCTGAACTGTCAGAGAACTTAACCTAAGATCCGTCTCTAACCAATCCTGGAGAAAGACAAGAAAACAAGCCAAGCTTAAAAATGCAGGATTGTAAACACATCCTTTCACACCATTGTACATAAATCTGCCACACCCTATGATAGATTTTTGCTGACACCGGTTTACGAAACTTCATCAGGGTATACACTACTCTAGATGAGAAACCTCTGGATCTTCAGAGGCTGGCCTCAATAGCTAGGCCATTAAAGCCAACAGAGTTAAGTCCGGATAATGAAAAGGCCCTTGAACGAGCAGAACGGGTATGAGGGGGAAGGGCCCAACCTCGTCCTTCTGCCATATGCAAAATGTCTGCAATCCAAACTCGCCTTGGCCAATCTGGCGACACTAGAATCACTGGATGACATCCCATCCTTACTCTTCATAGCACTCGAGGAATCATCTGGATTGGGGGAAAAAGATATCCTAGCCTGAAATCCCACTTCATTGACATCACATGCACTGCTGCCGCCAGTACCTCAGTACTTGATGGTTGTATCTGGATAAACAAAACAGAAAAAAACAGCAACCAGCGCAAAATTGACAGCAGAAATAATATTTTGAACAGTATAGTGTGTAAATTATATATCAATTTAAAATCCAAGCCGGCATAAAAGTAAAAACCATTTATTAATAGACAACGAGCAATGCCCTGTAGAAATGACAAATAACTGTAAATAAGCATGCATGCAATTTTAAAAGGACCATAAAATAAGACCATTATCCCATATATAATGTGTATGGGAAGATTTTAATAAATCTGAAAAAATTGCTCCCATAGGTACTAAATAGATCCAGACCATAATGTATAGGGACTTAGGGAACCGATTCCCAACCAAATGAATGTCCAAAATCCAGAGCCAAATAGAAAAGTCAATACAGTAGGAACCGAGTGGAACAATCAGTATATATATGTAACTCACGGACTCCTCGCTGAGATGATCATAGGCGATGCTACGAATAGACGGCAATCACATGTTCCATGGGTGCGCACCCTAATAGCATACCGTCCGGAAACAAAGTCTTGATCTCAAAGGTTCCTAGCTCCACGGGCTCCTTGCAATACGAATATAAAAGGTGGTAGAAAAAGGTCTATTGGATCTTCCAATCGAAAAAAAGGTATACACTCTGACGAGTTTCGTCTGTCCATGGCAGACTTTTTCAAAGCAATGTAATTATTTCTGAAACATCATCCTATATAAAGCTGAAGTCCTCTTTGTGATTGGTTAATTATGAGTAGTAAGTTGAAAACCTCTGAGGGCACTCATAAAACACCTGGAAATTACTTTTTTGGTTGTATCTGGATGCCATCAAATCCAGATCTGGAAGACCCCATCTTTGAACCAGTTGCTGAAAAACTTGTGGATGTAGAGACCATGCCTGCTTATATAATCCGCTTCCCAGATTTCTGCTTCTGGAATGAAAACCGCGGATATCGCTGGAACCCAGGTCTCTGCCCAAGACAGGATTTGTTCTGCCACCTTCATCGCTCCGTAGGGAAGAGTTTTGAATACTGACACCATCAATCCTAGAACCCGCATGCCCAACATCATCGAAGGGCGTGGATGGTCCAGAAGTAGCTGAACAGAGTTCTGAATTGAGAAAATGTTTTGCTCCGGAAGTAAGACTCTCTGAAATGTCATGTCCATCAAAAGACCCAAGAACACCATCTTCTGTGAGGGTTGCAGATAAGACATGGATAATTGACTATCCACCCGTGCCGCTGCAGAAAACTGAGGAAGAGGGCAAGATGCTGAAACAGGAGCACATCCGAGGGTTCTTTGATAAGCAAAACGTCCAGGTATGGAACTACATTTACTCCCCGGGCATGTAAACCTGCCGCCATAGCGGCCATCATTTTCGTGAATACTTTGGGAGC
The DNA here is from genome assembly GCF_038048845.1 of Mixophyes fleayi. NCBI lineage: Eukaryota > Metazoa > Chordata > Amphibia > Anura > Limnodynastidae > Mixophyes > Mixophyes fleayi. Next base: position 283,102,426 of record NC_134402.1, on the reverse strand, counting down.
AGTGGAAAAACCGAAGGGAAGAGCTCAAAATTGAAAATGAGAACTGCCTACGGTGAAGACGAATTAGAGACTGATGTCCTTCCCAATTAGGAACATGTAGGTATGCGTCCCGAATGTTATAGACGCTAGGAATTCCAAGGGTTCCATCCCGTTCATCCCCGAGGGAATGGACTCCATGCGAAACTTGTTTACCTGAAGGTGAAGACTTTTGAGGTTCAGAATCGGGCGAAATGAACAGTCTTGCTTGGGTACCAAAAACAGGTTTCAGTAAAACTGTGCCCTTCGGACCTTCCGGAACTTTGCAAATAACATCGGCAGAAAGAAGAGAAGCGACCGATTGTAGCATCGCCCTTCTCTTGATCCAATCGCAAAACAACGTCGTTTGGAAAAAACGTTGACGAGTAGGACCCATAAGGTCCAAGAAATAACCTCTGGATATTATTCCCAATATCCAAACCATCCCTGGTGGAGGCCGTCCACTGATCCCGGAATAATTGAAGGCGACCCCCCACCCCCGCAGCCGCGAGTAGAGGGGGCATCCCTTTATGCGGAAGACTTGTCTGAGGTTTTGAAAGATGGATGCCTCTTAGAATAGGAACCTCTTCCTTTTTGAGATTGTCCTCTGCGAGCAGGCGGCTTACCCCTAATAGAAGATTGCCCTCTTGAGGCCGGGTTACCACGAAAATACTGCCAAAATGAACCAAAACGAGGAATCCTGGGTTTGGAAGAGTTCCCAGGTAGAAAAGAGCTCCTACATCCGGTAGTCTGGCTGATCATATTATCTAATTCAGGGCTGAAAAGAACGGACCCTAAAAAGGGAAAAGCCTCAAATAACCTTTTAGACTCCGAGTCGGCATTCCATTAACAGAGCCAAAGCGTTCTCCTAGCTGCCACTGCAGAAGCAGACACCAAAAAAGAAATGGAAGCCGCATTCTGGGCCGTTTCATAGAGCTAACCAGAAGCATCTTTTAAGTGAAGAGCCAAGGGAAGTAATTTTGATTCCTGTAACCCTGAAGCTAATTGGTCAGCCCAAGACTCCATAGCTCTAGCCACCCATGCGGATGCAAATAAAAGATCTAAAAGAAGTGCGAGCCGCCAGGAAAATGTTTCTTAGGAACCCTTCTAACATGAGATCTGTAGGATCCTGAAGAACCGATGCGCCAGGAACCTGCAGAGTAGTGCGACGGGCTAACCTTGCCACCAGAGTATCCACCTTGGGTAGCTGCTCCCAATGAGTTACATCTTGTTCCTGTAGAGGATAGAGCATAGAATAGCTACGAGGAACTGAAAACGTCTTGCACGGTTGTTTCCAGGCAGACTCCGCAATTTGTGTAAGCTTTTGCCGAAATTGGGAAACAGACAGTTAAATAAACCCTGGACAGGAAGTACCTGATCTTCTTCCATTCGGTCAAGGATTTGACGCACCAACACCAAATCCTGAATCCCCTGGTTCTTGGAATTGTCATCCCAGTCACCTAAATGTACAGAATCTGAATGTTCCCCTACGTCACCTTCCTCTCCAGACCAAACTTCAGAGTCAGAAAGTAACAAAGCATGAGAAAGGCGGGGGCGCTTGGCACCAGGAGCCAAACGTGCGGAAGAATCTAAGAAATTGTTCAAACGGTCCAAACGCTTCCCCAAACCAGATGACCACGCAGGTTCAGGCTGAGAGACTTGAGATGGAGAGGGCTGGGACTGAGACAAGTCGCGCCCTGAAGCATCCAAAGTGCCTGCATTAACCACCTCTCCAGAGGTGGTCGAAGCAGAACCAGTATTTACACTTATTGTAGTGGAATTAGCTTCTGCCTCTCTATTTATAAGTTGGGTGGTGGAGCAGCAAATATAGGCTCCTCTACCACGGCGGAATTGCCAACCCGAGTTTGCACGCCCTGGTCTCCTGCTTCACACTGCGCACAAACAGCCCCCTGGTCCAACTGTCCCACCGGCAGTTTAGCGGAACATTTAGAGCAGGAATAAAATTTCACATGGACACCTTTTCCCTTATCAGACATTGTAAATACAATCCTCTCAAATACAAATACCTCCTATTCCCCCTTTTTCTATACATTTTCTTTTTTAAAACAGAAAAAAATACAGTACAATTAAATAAACTCTTCACCAATTCACCGGATTACCCAGCCCCACAACCTTAAATTAGGGGGGGGGGGAACTGTGATGTCAGTTCTAACTATAGGGACTTCTGTAATTATACTTAATAGAGAAGAAGCTCTTGTTATATATATATATATATATATATATACACACACATACACACATATGTATATATATACATACACACATATATATATATATATATATGTGTATGTACATACACACACACACACATACATATTTTATATCTATCTAGATCCCCTAGGGGGTACTTATAGATCCCCTAGGGGGTACTTATAGATCCCCTAGGGGGTACTTATAGATCCCCTAGGGGGTACTTATAGATCCCCTAGGGGGTACTTGGCGTTAAACACATGGAGGACTTATTGAGAGGAATCTGGAGAGAATCCTGAGGGGAGAAGCCAGCAGCAGCCAAATGCAGTAGTGTGCTTCTGAAACCCGTCCTAGCATGAGAGGAAGGAAATAGCGCGAACATTTCCCGCCTTGGAATGTTTCAGCCGGCAGTCTCAAATCACTTCCCGCTGTCTTTCTATGGCTTCCACACGACAGACAGAGCCTCCGTGAGCAGTTCCAGTTACTGCTCTTATTGCTCACTCGGCATGTATATCCCACTCGCACCGCCTCTCCTGTGGCTCAGAGAGATCCAAGTCCCCCCCCCCCCTCTGCCTCAGCGAGGGACTTGGTATCTCCTAATATGTCCGGTCCTCGGACGGAGTGTGGTTTTCTCTGCCTGTGGCAGCGCCGGACTTGTCGGAACATGCAGTGATAGTCGCTTAGCGCTGTCACTGTCCACAATCACTAAATGCAGTCTTCTTTATATATTCTTTTTTGTTTCTTTAAAAGAGGAAAAATGGAGCATTGCTCCATTTTAAAGACCTGAGGAAAAAAAAAAAATGTTAAATCACATTCATCCCCACCTACACTCATAAGAAAATACTAAGAAAACTAATAAAAACTATTACTAAGCAGCAAACACTGCTAAGCAGTACTAAACGCAGCCCAACTCCTTGGGCACTTAAACATAACTGAGGTTGATGGGGTTGCAGAGGGGAGGAGTCAGCAGCAAGTTTAGTTCTTAACTATTTAAGTGCCAACTCTAAGCGCCCTCAGACAACCCCATGGTAGCAGTGTCCCCCAGAGTGGATGATGGATAAATCCTAATTTTCTCCCACATCCGGGCATGTCCCCGGTGGGCACCGGGGACATGCTAAAGCCACAATTACGGGTGGGAAAGCTCATAAGAAACAGCGCAAAGCACCCGTCTCCCAAAACTTGCATTCCCAGATGCAAACACATTAAATCTGTAAAACAGAGTAAACATGTGAACGGAGGATCAGGTGGCCGCCCAGGACACAGCTGCTCAGTTGAGGCACCATGCCATGCCACCCAAGAAGCACTCACCAACCTCGTGGAGGGAGCACGGATATTATCAACCCCATTATAGGACTGAGAAATTAAATCCGCAAATCAACCAAGCAATAGAAACTTAAAAAGGCTTGCCAGCCTCTATTGTGTGCAGCATAGAGAACCAACACACTTACATATGCATAGCACAGAAAACATTTAGAGAGCGAAGAGAAACTTTGACTTCTGAAGATCAACATCTGGCGAGAGCTTGGATGACAAGGTCCTGATTTATGTAATATGTTGACACCAACTTTGGGAAGAAAGCTTAGTCCTAAGAACTGCCCTATCCTCACCAAATGATAAGAGGAGACCTGCATGATGATGCTGCAAGCTCGGAAACACGTCTAGCAGACGATATGGCCAAGAGGAACTCAGTTCTTCAAAGTCAAAAAACCTTTAAGTTCACCTCGTCCAATGGTTCAAACGGGGTATGCTGTTAAACATTTAACACCAAGTTTAAAACCCAAAGGTGCTACCGGTGGAACATACAGATGCTGTACATGAAGTACCCCCAGAATGAAAGTCAGGCATGAGAGCAAGTCTTCTTTGAAAGAAGACTGACAGTTCATTTCATTTGTCAGGTGTCGTCGCTAAGGCGCAAACCAGCATCCAGCCCATCCTGAAAGAACATAAGCAACCTGTACAGCCGAAAGAAGAGGTAGCATACCCCTTCGTTTCACACCAGGAAATATAAACTTCAAACACAATGATCTAGTTTTAGCTGAACCTGGTTTGTGAGCCCAAAGCATGGTATGCACCACACGTTCAGACAACTCTTAGATCGAAGGACCATGGCTTCAACTGCCACACTGTTTAAGCCAATAAATTCTAAACAGAGATGATAAAATGGTCCTTGACCTAACAGGCTCTGTAATTATAAGTGTGCCGTCCGATGGACATACAATGGGCACAGACTCAGGTCTGGTCATAGCGGCAGGCACCAAGACCGACTCCCCCGCCATGTACCAAGCCTTTCGAGTCCAATCCGGTGCCATCAGCAACTCTCTCTCTCTATCTTTTTTAAGACCCTCGGAAGCATGGCTACTGAGGATCTCTGGCCCGGGAGCAAAAGAGCTGGACTTTGTGGTTCAACCGAGACGCCGTCCGGTTGATCCCACCTGTCTACCAATTGGTGAGGGAACATTTGCCGGGATGCAGACTCCGCCTGAAAAAATCTGCTTCCCAATTTTCTACCCCATGGATCAAAATTGCCATGTTTGCCTGAACACGAGATTTGACCCACCGAAAGATCCTGTGCATCTCTCGCATGGCTCAATGACTGTTGGTGCTGTCCTGGTGATTGAGGTATGCCACCACCGTGTTCACCTGTATTTTCACCGTCCTTCCCTGCTACAAATGTTGCGCACTGATCAGAGTGTGGAACACTGCTCACAGTTCCAATACATTAATTGGAAGTTTGAATTCTTCCAGAGTACAAAGACCCTAAAACCGGGCGTGAATAGAGACGGCACCCCAACCCCTAAGGCTGGTAACTGTTGTAATAAAGGTCCAATATCAGATCGACAATGGTCGACCCCTGCAGAGACTGTTTTTCTGCAGCCGCCAAAAGGAGCAACTGACACACTCAAAGGCAGAGACTGAATACGTGACCGGACATATTCAAGTGGGATCTGTTCCACTTCGACAGGAATTCCAACTGGAAATCCTGTGCATGAAACTGAACAAACTGGACCGCCTTGAAAGTCGATACCATCTTGCCCATAACTCTGATGCAGAAGTGTACAAAGGTTTTCTTAACAGTCAACAGAAATCTTGCCATCTTTTGTAAAGCCTAAAATTTTTCAGGGGCGAGAACACCAGCTGTTTTTGGGTGTCAAATAGAAGTCCCAAAAAGATCATCCGTTGAGATGAAGTAAACTTGGACTTCCTGAAGTTGAGGATTTAACAGTGGTTACCTGGATGTTCCCCTTTAACTTTCCCTGAGTGGCAGAAAAATATACAAAAGGAAGCGCAGGTCCCCAACACTTATTCTCTTATATTACAAATACAGCATTTGTGAAGGCACATATCACTACATCATCTTCATTACAGAGTTAGTTTGCGGTTCTCCCTCAGCATGTTCTTGTGGCTCATGGTATTGTAGATGTATGATGATAATGGAGCGGCAACTCTGTTTGGTGCAATGCGTAATAATTATGCTATGGGGTGTTTGTATTAAAAACAAAAAATGCAAAAAAACAAAACAAAAAATTAAATAGAGAGGTTGTAATTTGTCCAGTATTATGCGCATGTCAATTTCTATGTGATATGTTTCTATCTCCCAACAGCCCTTCCTTTTTATTTAACAAGTGCATTTTATACCTTACTTGTTACAATTCACAATCATATAGAATTATTTATTTGACTTAATACAATTTAGACATTTTATTAAGAAATATGCTGCAAACAGTAGTTCAACAAAACTTACTTCTAGCATAATAGGAAAACAAACATGTTTCTTGAAGCGATCTTTATTTCCTTTAAGCCACATAACTGCATTGTAAGTATCTGTGAATCTCTTTTGCAGTTTTTCTTCTTTTAGACTCAATAAGTTATCAAATTGCTTAAGTCGATTAGCTTTATCTAAAAGAAAAAGATAAACAATGTCACAAAAATCATTTCTATAATATCCCATATAAATTAACACATTAGATTAATAACCAAATTAAAATAAATGAACTCTTTGGGTGTGAGCATTCTGATATGAAGAACAGTATTCAACAGTATATATGTGTCTAGGATCTTTTCCTATTCACATTGTATGTATTCTGGATATATAAGGAGCATCTACAACTGGGAACATACTTCTTAACCCAAATATGATTTTTATAAATGTCATACCTCTGTACAATGTTTATAAATGTCATCAGTTAGATTGGGAATCATGCTCCTTCACAACCCTCACTGTATGTGGGTTGTCAATGGCAGCCAGAGGCTCAATGATGGAGAATGGAGTCGCTGTATGTGGTAGTGCTAGGTACTTCCAGATTTCAAAGGGCAGACAGGTCTTATTTGCAAAGCATAACTAATAGCTACATGCTGGCATAGTTCTACACAAAAGTAAATACTATATTATTTACTATTACATCAAATACACATTAAATTGGTACTGAAAATATGGAAATGGCAGTCTTTCACCCATATGTGTTTTCCCTGTTATTTCCAATAACAAACAAAAGGAAATGATCCAGCACACTCGTTGCCAAAACCACTTCGAGATGATAAATATCATGCTAGTTTTGCAAACTAGAAAATATCCCAAAAAAATCTCAGCACACGATTCTTCGCCGCCACCCCCTGATTTAGAGGACACAATAAATACTTACCTACGCTACTGCCAACTCCCGCAGCTCTCTGAAGCAGAGATTGAATTTATCAATTTAGACATAACGGAGGAGGAAACTATTGCTGCCTTACGCAGCATGAAAGTGTCCTCGACCCCAGGTCCAGATGGCTTCCCAGCCAAATATTACAAAACATTTGCAGGTGTCCTTGGCCCTAAACTCACCACTTGGTTTAACGTCATCCTTGATGGAATCACCTTTGATCCGGACGACGACCCGAGCACGAATTTCAGTAATCCCAAAAGAGGGCAAGGATCCCTCCCTTTGTAGTAGCTACCGCCCCATATCACTTCTAAACGTCGATCTCAAGATATATGCTAAAATCCTTGCGAATAGTCAATTCTGTGCTCCCCAGGCTAATACACCCAGACCAAGTTGGGTTTGTCCCATGTCGACAGGCTGCGGGACAACACTAGGCGGATCATAGATCTCATCCAACATATTAATGATAACAAGCAACCCTCTCTCCTCATGTCACTTGACGCGGAGAAGGCATTTGACCGCGTTGGCTGGCCTTTCATGTTGCAAGCATTAGCTGCGTATGGCTTTCAAGATCGCTTCCTCAAGGGGGTGTCAGCCTTGTACCATAACCCATCGACATCTGTCCAGGTGAATGGAGGCTCCTCTCCATCCTTCGCTATCCGAAACGGAACCAGACAAGGATGCCCTCTCTCTCACCTTCGCCTTGGTGATAGAACCTCTAGCTATGAAAATTCGTATAAACCCTAATATAACGGGGATACAGCTACCCTCCAGTACCCACAAAATAGCTCTCTATGCGGACGATATTCTCCTTACCTTAACTAACCCTTTAACTACTCTCCCCAACCTATTTCAAGAACTCAACATTTTTTCCACAATATCAAATTTTAAGATAAACACAACCAAGACAGATATCTTAGACTTCCATATTCCCCCTAAGCTAAAGCAACTCCTAGAATTAAATTTCCCTTTTCACTGGAACTCCGACCACATAAGATACTTGGGTATAGCTCTCACCAGAAAGGTGGAAATTATCTACCAAGCCAACTACCCCCCTTCCCTCATAGCTCGTATAAAAAAAGATCTACAAGCATGGGATAAACTCATGATATCTTGGGTTGGGCGGATTACGTCAGTGAAAATGAACTTGCTCCCAAGGTTATTATATCTTTTTCACACTCTCCCAATCAGGGTCCCCCCCTTCAATCTTGAAAATGTTACAAACCCTTATAATGCAGTTTATATGGTCAAACAAGAGACCTAGGATCATAGCTCCCATTTTACAGCGCTCTCCCGCGGCAGGTGGTCTTGGCACCCATAACATACGCAACTACTACTACGGTGCGCGGCTGGCCCAGTGTGCACAATGGCATTCCCCCCCTGGAACTAGGATATGGGTGGACATAGAATCCTATATATTGGGTGGCTCACCGATTTGCTCCGTCCTTTGGCTCGCAGTTACACAGCGCCCAGTCTCTGTTCGAGCCCATCCAGTTCTGGTCCTATCACTCTCAATCTGGTCTAGATGTAACCGTTTGGTATCCCTCTCTCCTGCCCCCTCGATTCTAATACCCTTGTGGTCTAACCCTGCCTTTACACCCGGGTTGTCTCGCTCCATGTATACAAAATGGGCAGGTATGGGCAAGCTGCTGTTACTAAATCATATAACTAAGACAACAATATTTACACAATTTTCGGAGTTGGTGGAACGGTGTGGTTTTTTGCCGGTACAGTTCCACCAATATCTTCAGATTAGGCACTACCATCAAACGGTTAAAGCCCAACTCTCTTCCAGACCACCCACATTTGAGAACCTGTGTCTCTCGGGCCCCTCCTCCAAAGGTCTTATATCCATTCTATATAACACCTTACTCCCCGCTACTCCGTCTGTTAAGGATCGCTTTCAGACGCAGTGGGAGGAGGATCTGGGAACAGAGCTGGATGAGGAAGAGTGGTTGGATATTTATGAAAGTACAGCTTGTTGCTCTATAAATGTTTGTATCAAAGAAAATGCTAACAAGTTATTACATAGGTGGTATTATGTCCCCTCGAGGCTACAAAAATTATACCCACAGACCAGCGCTAACTGCTGGAGAAACTGTGGGCAAACGGGAACATTTATGCATATACGGTGGGACTGTCCCGGGATACGACCATACTGGACAGCAGTCCTTGCACTAGCCTCAGCAATTGTAAATACTCATATTCCACCTGATCCCAAGCATATTCTGCTACCGCTGCCCCTCCCAGACCTCACCAAATCTGCCCACAAACTTCTTGGACACATTGTCAGTGCTGCCACTTGTCAGATAGCGGCCTCTTGGAAAAACTCTACACCGCCAACACTCCAGATGGTCTGTAGTCGGATCTGGCATATTTACCAGATGGAACATATTACTAGCATACTGAGGGGCTCCTCTGTCTCCTTCTATAAAGTTTGGTTCTCATGGACCTTATATCATAATCAACCTCCACTCCAGTTTTAGCGGAATCTGAACATGGAATGGTACTTCTACAAAAGTTTACTTCTCCTTTATCTGATACGTGAATTCTCAACTTCCCATCCCTTCCACTGGTCCCTACATTCCCCCCCTTCTATTCATTACTCCCACCCTGTTCACACGCTATAGTTTTGAAATGTTAAAACAACATCTTTGCAGTTCTGGATAATTACGCAATTATCTCCCGATTGTGATAGAACTATGAGTATTTATGCGTCCTGCTGTATGTAAACACGTGTTATTTGTTACTGATTAACCTCTCGAGATTTTGTAATGCTTTTTACCGAAAAAAAGATGTTTCTAATAAAAAGTTTATATAACAAAAAAAAATAAAAAATATCTCAGTACACTGGTCTCCCCCCCCCCCCCCCAAAAAAAAACCTCACATATTGTTTAGACGATCTGTGTGCTGAACATTTTCTTCACACATTGCTTTTCCACCAGGTCTTGGGATGAAGGGATCCTTCTCACCAAAGCTGGGAACTTGACACTGGTTACCCGGTTACTCACCCCATCACTGTTCTACGAGTCCTTCAGAAAATTAATCTATAACCTGTGCAGATTATACTCCTGACTCTGGCTGCTCTTAATGATTGATAGTTCTTTAGATTTTCACCAATGTTATCAGACTATGGCAACAACAGTCACAAGGTACATGATGTAGTGAGACTCTCAGATGCCTCACTCAACTATTTTCACTGTGAACCACACCTTCTCCATCAGTCTTAACATGATCTGCTGAAAGCTTTGACTCTGTATAGCAGACTGACTGTCAGCCAGAAAAATGTGTTTTGTGTCTGCTCTATGCACTGTAACAGTACTGCTTCCTTTGCCATCACAAAATGCTGGGTGCTGTGACCCTGTGGCAGCCATATTTGCTTAAACACCAGAGGCATTGAAAAGAACAATGATTTTAGGAAAATGGCTAAAGAAACTTACGCAGGTGCATGCATAAAATAGTATTTAACTTGCTATTTAAAAGAAAAACCTTCAATGTGGGATTCCTGCTTTAAACCAGCAGGAACTTCAGTGCAAGTTTTAACGAGCTCTAACTTGATACCGACAGAGCAAAATACCTCAGTGTGGGCAGAGTTTTCTACTCACAAACTTGGTAGGAGAGAAGTCAATATACACAAGCATAGAACAGACCAAACAGAAAACACAGCTAAGCTGCTAATAATAGTTGCAAGAGCGAAACTCATGAAGAAACTGCAAAAAAAAAAAAAAGGGATAGCAAAATGCAAAACAGAGGGCAGCAATAAAAATAGAACAAGCACAATAGAAATTACAACTTCCCTTTTGGAATCACTGCATAGACCAGTTCTGATGTACAGAAAGTGCAGTGTTAGTAGGCAAAGTCCACAGCTCATTGAGACCAGCCTTTTCTTCACTCATCCACTAGCAATCATAAAACAGTAACAATGCCTAGATTGGCAAGGGACATCAAGAACACTGAGGCACTATATGGAAGTAATACGGTCACTGCTTCTTAGTACATGCATGCAAATGATAAAAGAACCACAAACCAAAAAGCAGTTTCTATGACTGATGAATTTTAATTTCACCCATCACTATTTTATGAAGAATATGGGAATAAGTATACAAATTGACACTTATTTGCCTTTATAATGAGTAGAAAGTACAATTTGGCTTGGCTGCCAAGGTAAAATGAAGTAACAAACTTTGTACACTACAATGGAAATATGCCCCCACTGAACAAATATTATATAAGGCACCAGACAAAGCACTAAGCAGACTCATGGCTTTTATGCATTTCAATAAACTTGGATTCAAAGGAGGATGTCCACCTTCAAATGACTTATTAGCTTGTACATGCCTACTACAAATTAAACTAAAATACTAAGTAATTATAATTCTAGATTGCTTCTGTGCTTTTATATATCAGATAGTTTTGTAAATGCCGTTGCCTTAGTTGTCACCTATAAAATAAACCCAGTGCATTTTAACTGTGATATGAGCCCTATTGTGCACAGCAGAATGTGGAATGAAGTGTGAACCATCTAATGAACATGTGAAAGGTACCTCTCTTTTCTCTCTCCACATTTTGCTGCTCCATTCGCACATCACTGATTTCACTTTCAACATTTGATCTCTCTTCTTGGATATGACGCAATTCGCGCACAATGGAATCCATCTCTGGTTGAAAAGTCTCAAAGTTTCCCAAAGATTGTAACTCATTTTGCCAGTCCTCAATCATCTTACGAATGGTACAGATCTTCTTCTGTCGGTCCAACTCTTCATCTTTCCTCATTCTTAACCTTTGCTGAACTTCTTCTATCTGTTTTATTAATATAAAGATTCAAGAAATAAATTGCTACAAAAGGCAGTACAGGTTCAAGGGAAAGAATCAAGCAAATCATGACAAATCAGTATATAAATCATACAAATATGAATCTGCTAAAACAGTCAAGACAGAATTAAATACAGGTCCAGTATAATGTACTGATTTTTGAAACCTGGAGCTAGAAAAAAAAAAAGTCTAATTAACAACAAATTATTGAATGATAAAAATGTTAACCAAAAAGAGTTGTCTTGGTCATAGCTCTGTCTCCTGTCTGCCCCCTCACAAACAGTTCTCAAAAAGAAGCAATTACACTATCTTAATAATGTTACCAGACCAGTGTTATAGACTGGTGTCTGTCCTAAGTATAGTCAAACCTCAAACAATCAGTGTTGGACAGTACCCCATAATATAGCATATGCCCTGGGTAAACAATGAATTCCCCTAAAAGTGGGCCCATGATGTTTGCAGTTGGAGCCGATCAGCACCTAATAGAAAACATAGCTAAAGAGGGGTAAATCTGTTATCTAGAGGTGGCCACCAGAATAACAAAAACAAACATTGGCCAAAATATTAAATATTTTATATTTTAAATTCCATTAAATTTCTAGTTTGGCTACTGTATAGATAGATCCATATATACCAAAATTCAAGTCACATGCAGACCATTACTCACCAACATACATAAAACCCATACGTTAAACACACGTGTCCTGAAATATTATGTGCTGCTGTGAGTATTCTAACAATTTAATTGGTTACAGTAAGTTTTGCTCCTACTGACTTAAAATCTGGTGACAGATTGTAAACGAGAGATGAAGATTAAATACAATAAGGTGCTATGACATTTTACAAGACTAGTGTACATGCAAAATATTAGAGGTATTTAATACTTTCACTGTTATTCTAATAAGCACCATGTGTTAATACCTGGGAAAACATCAAGAAAGTATTTGGACCAACTAATCTGATCTATTGAAGTCCAATTTTAACATTCTAATTGAACAGTTTTTTTTTTTAATCGTCCTTAATATAACTTGGATGCATTGTACAATTTGTGGAGGATGACAAAACTAACCTGTTTTTCTTTTCTTTCCAAAATCTCTTGTTTCTGTTTGCATTGCTGTGAAGTTTGCCTAATTTCCATTGTCTGTAAAAAAAAAAAGAAAAAAAAAAAAGCATATAAAAATGATTTTTTTATACATATGTGAAAATACCAAATGTCTCTGGCTATCAATTAAACATTTGCCACATTAGCCAGCATTTATAATATAAACTAGGGACAAGGATGCAAAATTGCATCCCACAGCAGCTGTATGTTTTATAAAGCATGCTTAACTGTGTGAAAAAAAAAGTCCCATCTTGATTTTTTTTTTGTACTGCAAAATTACACCCAAAACCCATCATCAGCTATTTATATAGCGCCACTAATTCTGCAGCTCTGTACAGAGAATCCCTGCCCCAAAGTTTACAGTCTAAATTTCCTAACATACAAACACCAAAATAAAAAAAATAATAATACACCTTGCAAGTTTCTTTAAACATTTAAAAAGCTGTTAACAGGTTCACAATATATGTATTTCACTCTGTGATCCACAGTGGAAATTTATAAACAATGTATCTAAACCCAGAATAAGCTAAATTCTATTGATTTAGTAATCCTCAAATAGACACAATCTTAAATTACTTAAAATGAGTAAAACTATATCTATCTATACATACCCACACACATTATACATATGCAAATTATACATATATAATAATGAAAACCTAATCCTTAACATATAAAAAACAGCATTAATAGATAGCTAATACAGTTGTCACATGGAGGTTGATTTTTAATATATTTTTATTAATCTCTTTTATTAGATTTTATTACTCTCTCGTGTCACTTGGGGCCGGTTAGGGCTCCTGAACTACACTGACGGAAATTTTGGTTGCCCCAACAATATAAGTGGTGTCATAAAAATTGTTGACATTTTGGGAGCTCCTCAGTGGGACGCTCTGTAAGGGCAGCATATGGAGTACACAGAAGAAGGTGTAGGGTAAGTTAATTGGTTCACTCACTATATATAATGCTTATCTTTGTTTAGTGTTCACATGATGTCCCTGAAGAAAGTGGTGTAAAACTGAAAACATTGGAATGTAATAAACAACATTTGTTATACCTGGCTGATGAAAATCCTTGACTGCTGCCTCACCCAGAATATTCAAATTAAGTTCCTACTCCAGCACAAGCCCACTATACCACTAGGTAGAAATGTTCTCAATATAGAAAGAAAGAGAAAGAATTGCACCTTTGGGTGAAAAATTATAAGCAGCCCCACTCCCCTTGTTCTCCCCCAAAATGAACCACTATAATTCTGGGTCACAACAACAATTATTCCAGCACAATGACAATGGGCTAGAGTGGGTCATATCAACATAGAAACAGAAGCAAGAGATGCAGCTTACGTGGTTTTACACGGAACCAATTTCTCCAGGAACCCCAGCAGCCTAGTTCATGTCAAGAAGAACTAAGTGGTAAGTGATACTTTTAAACGTGTTCTACCCAAACAGTGGCATTATCTTTAAACTCATCTAAACTTATCTATAAAAATAGCAAATTCAAGTTTTTAGTTTCAAGCCAAAGAGAATAGTTGTAACTAAGCAATTCCCAACAAATGAGCACAGTGTAAACTTATTTTTTCAAACACATACTCACTTTCTCTTTAATTTTTTCATCGGTTTGTTTATGCTGTTTATCATATTTTTGAATATTTTGAGTAAGAGGAGCTTGTGAGTCTTGTTTCCTCCTTAGTTCGTCCTTTAACTGATCGCGTTTCTGTTTTATTTCTTCATGTTGCTGGCGCGTATTTTCATATTCCTGGTGAATAAAACCAAAAGAAGCTTTATTCCTTTCAAAATATAAATGGGTTTGAAGAAAAAAAAAGAAAAAAAAAAGGATAATGTAATTATGCTCTTAATGTAAGGATTTGGTTGAGTTGGGCAGGCATGTAGTTCTTAAGTAATCCCCATATGGATGCAAGAAAATTTAGGTCAGTTAACCTGGTTTCAATATTTAGCCAGGCAATGGTGTTAGGAGCAAACATATCAGCAATTTGGCTTAAGTGTGTAGCTAAGCAATATTATTTCTAATCCGGAAAGCCTCATCCTCCCCTGTACCTTATTTTATTTTTTTTAAGTATAGACACACAGATTCTTAGGGGTTTATCATTTCATATGAAATCTATTAAAGTTGGCTGAAGATCCTTGAATATGTGGTTTGGAACACTAATGTTTAAATAAGATATGATAATATATCAGCCGTGAACAAGCTCACAGGAGCAAAAAGCATGCCTGAATAATATTCCCATTATCATGCGGGACAATTCACTTATTCAATCTTCCCAACTATTTGAAAGAGGGTCACTCATACTGCACTCAATTAGCTGCCTTTCAAGTGTATGAGATCTTTCATTAACTAAGAACAGGACAGGTTCCCCAAGTAATCTACGTAATACCACACGGGATTAGGAGGCAGCAGTTTATCTCAAGTTTAAAAGTACTTTATAGGTGAAGTTACAGCACATCAATTTTACGAAAGCTCAATTTAGCAGTATGTCCGTCCGGACAGTAATCCAAAAGTAGGCTTAATCCTCATACTTGGTGCCAACGGGAGCCAATGAATTGATACAAAGGTTTATTCTCTATATATTACATAATTGAAACACTTATTCAGTGCATAATTTTCTTTTGAGTCTAGTAATTAGATATTACTTACAAATCCTATTACATGATAACTACGAGAAACACTCCTTAATTTGACAACAGAAATTTTACGTTCATTGGGAGACTCATAATGACTGCTGCCATACACACTAAGCATCTCAAGAGGAGATATCTATTAAGACTACCACATTGTTACTTTAGAGGTACCACATACTGGAGGTGGAGTAACTGGCGCTGTCATTATTGACATTAAGCACTCATTTTTCTATCTTTTCACTCAGTAATTTTTAAATATTTTGCCTAGTATTGGAGTTGTAACAAGACTAAAGTTTAATGAAACATAATAAAAATATATATTTTAAATTTGCTTTTTATGATCCCAGGTGTGCCCCAAAAACAATCTTTCTTTTCTGACTTCCAAATGTTTATTTAGCTTTCTTATGATTGCATGTTAACACCACTCCTCCATATAACAGTATGAATGGTAAACTATATAGGAGAAAGGGGTAGTGTGTGCGTTTGTGAACCCCTTCCTTCGCTTTCTGTTTTTATCCTGGCAATTAAGTGAATTAAATTATCTTAATATAAGTATTCATAAGAGGAAGTAATATATAATCCAACGTATTTTATTTTACATTTCTGTCATTGACATTCCAAACCTATATTTTCCTTTATTTGAGATGGAGATCATGCTGTTACATACTTCGATACAGAAAATGTATTTTATATCTCGGCAATTTACCATAGTCATCTACTACTTTACAAAATGTGGGTATTGACGGTTCAGGATGGGTAAGGGGAAAAAGTATATCATCTGCAAATAATTATATTTTAAACTGTTGGCACCCCAACCACCACCCCATGTACAGACTCAGAGGGCCCGAGTCTTTAAGGAGAGTAAGGCAAAATAAAAAAGAAGTAAATTTGATCCTAGACAAAACCAATGCAAGAGGTGCAAATTAGTTTATTATTTTGCACATAAAGAAAATGCTAGATTTTTTGTCATGTAGCACAGAAATACTTGATAACTTTATTTTTACACTAAAATTTAAAGTTGACGTAGGACATGCTCTACCCCACTATAAATCTGTTCCAACATTTTAAATTTACCTTCCCTTTCAATGCAACATGGTTTTGCCAAGGTGCAAAGTTACTCCTTTTTTTCCTTGCTTTGCTCTCCTTAATGCCTCAGGCGTTCTAATTAATGCCGGCAAGATTTCTATTATCAAGGCGAAAACCAGAGGTGACCAGAGGCAACCCTGCCTAGTCCCATTAAATATTGGAACTTGGTAACTGATGAGGAACCACTGATCATTAATTTGGTAGTGGGCTTTGAGTACAAAGCCTGAATTAGGCAAAACACTGTTTTTACTTGTGATCACTGCAAGCCATTTACAACCACAAAAAGCAGAGCATCAATTACATGCTAGTGTGCAAACCTGTTAAGCAAAGATCAAAATTAAAATGAAAAACAGATCACAGCAACAATATTTTTGTCTGTTAGCCCATACACATAAAAACTATAGATTGTATTTCCAAATAAAATGCCCAAAAATTAGTCAGAAGCAAGTTTTCATTCAATCTATATTTTATGTGGGCTTTATACAAGATAGATAAATTTATGGTGCAGGCTACATCTTTCCAAAGGAAACAATAACAAAACTCACAGTATTAATTTATTGAGCTGTATTATGCTTTAAAAAGTGGGCCAAGACAGTCTCTTAGAAAAAAAAAAAAAAAAAAAACTTGTTTGTTTTCCAATTGCAATCACTTTATACAGACAATTTATTTCTGCCCCAAAGATAAACATGCTAAAGGCCATTATGTTGGAGGCACAACATAATGAACAACTATTATAATTTATCTATAAAGATCTAGCATATTCAGCAGGGCCTGATCAACCACTAGGCTGACCAGGCTGCAGCCTGGGGCGCTGGGTCCCGGGGGGCGCTGCACTGTGGGTATTTTTTTAAAAAAAAAAAAAAAAAAATTTAACTTTTTTTTTTTTTTTTTTTTCCCATTCATTTTTTTTTCGGGGTGGGGGAGGGGGGGGGGGGGTCCCTGCTGGGGATCGCCGCGGGGGGGGGGGGAAATCACCGCGGGGGGGGGTGGAGGGCTCGATGATCAAAAGCATTGGTGGTCAGTGGTTAGCAACACACAGCCAATCGCCAGGCTGCCTGTTGCTGTGCAGCAGACAGGAAGCAGGACGTCTTCACTTCCTATCTGCTGATCTGAGGAGAGGAGCGATGCTGGCACAACTACAGGTAAGTGAAGGGGGGAACTGCCCTGCATATCTATAGGGAGGGGGGGGGGAACTGCCCTGCATATCTATAGGGAGGGGGAACTGCCCTGCATATCTATAGGAAGGGGGGGAACTACCCTGCATATCTATAGGGAGGGGGGGGGAACTACCCTGCATATCTATAGGGAGGGGGGGGGGAACTACCCTGCATATCTATAGGGAGGGGGGGGACTACCCTGCATATCTATAGGGAGGGAGAGGGGGGACTGTCATGCATATGTATAGGGAGGGAGAGGGGGACTGTCATACAAATCTATAGGGTGGGAGGGGGGGGCTGCCATGAAAATCTATAGGGAGGTAGAGAGGTTGATATGTATAAAGGAGGGCAGAGGAGGGGGGCTGATATATGTGACTGGGGGAGTTTTCATGTGACGGGGGGGGATAGCTAGCTAGCAGAGTGGAGGTAAGGAAAATAGCTGCAAGGGGGATGGATGCAGGGTGGGAGGTAAAGAAAATGGCTGCAGCAGGGGTTAAGGAAAATGGCTGTGTGGGGGGGTTGTGGTTAAGGAAAATGGCTGCAGGGGCTTTTTAAAAAATGGAGCAGCTTTGGGGGGCAGAATCTCATGATTGTGTGGTGGTCACATGGGTGGTCTCAGCAATCACTAGAATACTAAATATTAGTGAGATGGGGCTGGTAGAGGTTTGTATTTGATTGACAACAAATATTCAGATATTGCTTATATATGCCTGTCCAATGGAGTACTTTTAGCTGGCCATAATGGAGTGTTTTGTTTTAACTAAAGGGCCTAATCATTCAGGGTTTGCATTATAATACATTTTTGCATTTTCAAAACAGGACGCCTACTTTCCAGAAGCCAACGAGAGGATAACAAAGTTGCAAGAGAGAAGAGCAAGAACAGGTAAGAGACAATGGCACAATCTGTCTAAATTTGAATGCTGGAGAATACACCTGAACATTCATATTCAGGAGTGTTCCTATACACCTATATATTCGGAGGAGGGGGGGGTGGCGCTGCGGCCGTATTAGCCTAGGGCGGCCAGAACCCTTAATCAGGCCCTGATATTCAGCAGTGCTGTCCCATCAGACCTAATCCATGCCTTCCCAAACTATATAGTAATGTAGGCGAACAGCATAAAAAATGAAAAAACAATTTGCTACAAAAACGACAAGGCTCCATCATCAATCAGAATCAATGGTATTATGCCAGAGATAGAGAGAAAAACATTAAAATTAATCTTACCACCCAAGGTCGTTTCCTTTCCAACATCTCAATCTTATCAAGGTGACGCTTTCTCTCATAGAACCTCTCAACATCCTGCTTGTAGCGTTCATTCCTCTGCTGAAGTTTCTCCAAAAACTCTTCTTTACTTTTACACGTATCCTGGTAGATTAAAAGATCCGTGAGTAAAAAGATATAGCCTGGCCACAAAGAGGTTTTTGCAATAACACTTTTTATAACAGACTCATCTTTTATGAGTGTCTGGGAACACAATGTGATTAATAGTTAATTACTAAAAAACATGGCTATAAGTATTTTCAGTTAAAAAAAAATGAAATAAAAAAAAAAAAAACACCAAGGGGTAAATGTATCAATATGCGGGTTCTTCAACACCCGCATGTTCAGCCTCTTCCGCGATTAAATTTCAAGCGGCGCTGCATTGTAAAGGGAAGTTAACCCCTTACAATGCAGCGCCGCTTGAAATTTAATCGCGGAAGAGGCTGAACACGCGGGTGTTGAAGAACCCGCATATTGATACATTTACCCCCAGTTCTTTTTCGCATGGCACTTTCATTTATTTCGAACCCCTGCTTGAGCAGGAGATATGCTTGGTAATACAACGACTAGAAATATTACACTGAATATTGAGTTAAGGTGAAAAACAAGCACAATGGTAGATAGGATGCTGAAGTGGAGACTAACAAGTTCTCTTTTACTAATAAGAAATGGGAGTTGGTGTTAGAAGATGATGTAATTGGGTAGAGCACAGAAGAATTGTTAAGTAGGAAAACAAGATTGGCATAAGTTTGATTTTTGAAGAGTATACAATATAGGAAAAGGTCATAGTGAGCTACAGTATTTAAACCACAAAATTAGGAGATGGGTGAAGTTTTACTGAAGTTAGAGAACAAGGATTTTTTTTTTTTTTAAATTGTATGCCATTTTGTATTATCTAAAGGCCTCAACAGAACTGTCTAGGAACCTAGGCCGCACAGGCTGAAATGTATCCCTGTTCTGAGTCAGTACAAGCCTGTGTCCTGCACTAAAAACCCAGTGGGTGGAGAAGTGACTCAAGAATCACACTTACCCAGAATTTCTTTCTTCTTTGAGAGAAAATACTGCCTGTATATCTTCCCAAGGAAGATGTAGCTTGGAGTTCTCACTTGCTCCTCTTTCTTGTAAGGTTGCCCCTTTGTGTTCAATCTGTACTATGCAGATATTGGATATGATATAATGTACTCCCTACTGCAAATTATATGGATTTTAAGTCACCAAAAAAAAACCCAAAGCTGCAGGCCGAGTTCTTTAATACAGATCACAGGAATCCAAGGCGATTATTATCTCTAATAATTTTACAGTAGGGAGTGCACAGTGTCTTGCATTATACAAGTTTTCCTAATTAACAGAGAATGTTGACATCAGAACCTGCCAATTAAAAATCAGAAGCTGCTGATTATAAGTAATGACACCAGAAAGTGACGTTAATACATAAAATATTTATAGGAGTTTATACATATATATAAGTACCATAATGTAGCCAGAGGTATTTGTCGTGTAAGAAGATTCAGATAAATATCTGTTAGAATGTAAATAATGTTTAGGTTTCTTTAATCAGAGACCTAAGTAAACTGTTTCTTGGGTAAAACAAGCAAAAAGTACCTCAAGTTCTTTTTCCTTTTCCCTGTAGTTTTTTAATTCACAATGAAATCTGTACATCTCTGGAGGTCCAATGGATTTCTCTGTTGCTTCAAGTAATTCAATTTTAGATAATTTGGCAAACTCACCAACTTTATCCTGTAAGATAATATGTATGTAAACAAAGGAAAGGCATAATGCAGTTTGACATATGGGATAGCTATATTAGTATTACTGTAGTTCAGCAGGGAAAAACAAACCATTGTTTGAAAATTAAAAATTTGAATTACTAAAGTCGACAGCTTTAATCAAACTGTAAATGTGTTTTCATGCAATTAACAAATACAATTATTTTATACATAATACAGAAAGCAAGGTGTGTTTATTTGTCAATAAAGGGTAAAACACAAGTTGAGGGGATTGCCCTCTGTGAAACCCATAAGCTTAGCTAACTGCATATATTTTCTTGGCTGTAAGCATTAAAAAAAGACTAAATAAACCAAACAAACATTAAAAACAATAAGAATGGTTCATAAAATTCAGTCAGTGTCATAAAGTGAATTAATATAGCACTAGAAAAAAATCCATGACAGATTTACCTGTGGGAGAAACTGACAAAGATTCCCCACTTGGATGTTCAAAGCAGCCACCTGCTCTTCAACCAGCTTTAAAGATGTAGTCCTGCCATTTATGTACCACACTGACTGATTGTTTGATACTTGAATTTCACGAGTGATGATCAGATTCCCAGATGGCATGTACCTAGTATAGCCAGACAAGCTCTGCTCAGTGGAGAAAATATAGCTATGCATATTGATGGGTGCATGATAGAACAAGTCAAGAGAAAAGCAATACACTTAATAAAGGTTAAAGTTTCAATCTATTCATCTATTACTCCACTTTAAATGCCATGCCAGACATGGAAAACGAAACTAGAAAACATTGACAATATCCAAGGAAACAGTGTTAAAGTAAACTCCTAAGATATTCACTGGGTGAGCATATCAGATGAGCGTTTGCTGGATGTAAATATTTTAGCCCTAGGAATCCAGCACTTAGAAGCTTTATTTGACGACACATAGCAGGCAAAGTACGCACTGAGCCTGTATGAATGCATCAGTGCAGTCATCAACATTTTGAAAACACGCTTAGAATGTATTTTATTTGACATTATCCTTAGTAACAGAATAATCTAGAATTCCCCCACAAAACCAACATTGGCAACAAAGTCCTTCAGAAAGCACAGACATTATCAGTGATCGATACAGCCGGTAATAGCCACATTCTCTTGGTTTCTTTCCCAAAGTTGCCTTGTGTACATTATATTAATTACGAATTAATAAACGTACTGAATATTATTTTTAAAAAAAGTAACGGCAAATTATGCAGATTATTAGCATTAAGAACTGACAACTCAGACTTAGTTAGATGCAAAATGACTACCTAGCATTAAAACTCTACCACACAAAACGCTTACAATTCGAGCTCCACCACTCCTTTCTGGCACCCACGCTTCACATAAAATCCAACCTGAAAAACAGATGAAAAAAAAAATAATCTAGATGTAAATGAACATTCTGCTTTTTACTAAATGTAATGCAGTTACTGCTAATGCTTATTCATTCACACATATTGCAATTGAAATTGTTTCTGGGGCTACAATTAACGCCCACATTTGTACTCGTTCCGTATGCCACGAATGAACTACTCATATGAGCTAGCTGAACAGAGAAACAACCAGCCACTTATTTAGTTTACTCTGGCCTTTTTTGTTTTGAGCACATTTTATTTACCTACTTCCCATCTTTTGGAAACGTCACTAAATGTATTCACACCTGCATTTGTAACACTGGCCATGCACGCTGCAATATCACACCCTATTGTCAAGCAATTGGGCACATACTGCATTGTGTTGTTCCAAAACAATCTCAATGCCCAATGATGATTCTCTCGAAAAGGAAAAGATTATCAGGCATGCCGCTATCTGCAGTTGTGTGAGGTCATCAATAATAGGTCCATGCGACGCCTGAAGCTACCCAGCTCTAGTGCTGAATGGCAAGATCTTATCTAAGTTGTTCACCGATGGGTCTGTCCAAAATGAACAGTGATCCTGTCACTCAGTTCTTGGACTGAGCACATTGCTGTTGAGACATTGTCTATCTTATCTGATTAATAGCTGTCTAACATTTTCATTATAGTTCTTAACATAATCGCCACACATGAAACATAAACAAACATACATATATATAATTTTTTTTTTTCTAGCTACAACCAATTACCCCAATAAATGAAAATGACCTAAGAAAAATAGCTTTATAGTAGGAGGAATTGTATTTACCTTGTCTGCTCTTCCAATAAAAGCAGTCTTTCCAGCTAAACCCAGACAAATCGCGCAAACAATGCTAGATTTCCCTGTTCCGTTAGCACCAACTATCATATTTAAGTGAGGACCAGGAAAGACTTCACACATATCATATGTGCTAAAAGGGGGGAAAAAAGAAAACAAAGAAAATATGACTAATAAAGTTAACATAGCAAAAAACAATTATCACGTTCTATTAGGAAAAGGGTTCATACAAAGGGACAAACATATTTAATTAAAAAACTAAATATGTTTGTCTCTATTCCCATATCTTTGAAGCTGTGTGAGTCCTATTAGTTAAATGTAGCAACTTTCCTTGATTTTACATTAAATTGGTAGTTCATCAAGAAAAAAAATCATGTAATTAAGAATAATGTCCAAAAATTATTAAACTGGTGCATTTATACACTCCACAATTGCCAGTTCCAAGTCCCCATTCATAACCAATAGATTTCAGTGTTTTATCAGTTAACCACCTCACATAAAGACTGTGTCCTGTGATTATAGTGGTAGTCAAAGCTGACAGTTTTAATAATTCAAGTGGCATTATCATGAGGGGATACAAGGTTAAAGTTTAAAACTCTGTCTTCCCTGCTTCATTAATGTCTTTGTAGGGCTGTAAAATGCTCATTTGGAACTGGAAAAGTTATTTAAGAGGAACCCAAAATTCACATAAATTATAATGGGAAGTGACCAACAGGAATTAAACAACATATTTATTTAGCTACAATACACTTTGTAGCCTTGTGTAACATTGCACTTACTAAACATTATGCGCCATCAAGCACATTTGCTCTTGCAATGCCTGTCTCTCTTTTTTTTTTTTTAAGTAACTAGCTATGATGGGCCATGTATCTCCAGATCAATAAGTATATTTAGCAACTGGAAGCTACTGGGGTTTTTTTTTCTGACTGGACTATACGTTTTATAAGGTCTCTTGTAAGTCCACTGAGGAAACATGGTTATCATGGATTTTGCACACTTGTTAGTAAATAACTCTCAAAGGGGCATATTCAATTGCGATCCGATCCGCGGTAACGCGCGTTACCGCAGAAAATGCGCAGTACTGCCGGTAATACGGTACTGCAATAACGCAGATTTTCGTACGCGCGAATGAAAATCCACGTTATTGCAGTACCGCGGATTAGGTTTGCGGCCCTACCGGCGCGATCCCGCGATCGGAATCTAATATGCCCCAAAGAGTTTTACTTAAATATCAAGTGTTTTTTTTAAAAAAAAAAAATGATGGTTGGCTCAACAATTGACCACTGTTCTTAGATTTCACTTTATATCAATGTCTGCAAATCCAAATCCTCTGCAGGACATTTAAAGGAAATTGTGCACAGGAAAAATTATTGTAACCAACAGTACCAAAATGGCTGCTTTCATTTGGTAAAGTGCACTGGAAATATGCAGATTTAGCACTGAAGGCTAATGCATGAGGAAAAGTATGGATGAGACCACTAATACTTAATACCTATTATTTTTTTCCTTTTTTTTTTTGCACTGTATTCTCTGAAGATCACTTTCTCTGTATGTATAATAGCTTATTGAATCATAACCTCATTGTGTTGTTTTACTGTAAGTGTACCATATGAGTGGAATGTTTTGGTTTCAGGTTTCATTCTTTAAAAATGAAAACATTTTCAATAAATAAAAAAGATCTATGAAGATTGGTTAATGAATACACAGCTTTTTCAAGTGCACCAGTCTTTTTAAATGTCATGCTAGTACTGCAGGGGTTCTCAGTGGTAAAGTAAGTGCTTTTGGTTTTTGTTTTGTTTTTAATAACTTTATACACTTCAGGTTATTTCACTAGCATACAAATAGATATGTTAAAAACAAT
The DNA here is from genome assembly GCF_038048845.1 of Mixophyes fleayi. NCBI lineage: Eukaryota > Metazoa > Chordata > Amphibia > Anura > Limnodynastidae > Mixophyes > Mixophyes fleayi. Next base: position 283,077,720 of record NC_134402.1, on the reverse strand, counting down.
TTTATTGCTTTATTACTACTACTTAATGAGTAACAATAAAAGACAATTGACTTGTTTATCATTGGGGTATATGAATTTAAAATCTCCATTTTCAATTATTAACTGTTGTAGGTAAAGTAAACTGTATAGAAGGTACATTTGCTGTTTAGATCCAAATTTTGTGGTATTGTACATGTGTTTACCATGTAATTAATTCAAGTAACACATACCAGCAATGGGCATGGCCAAGAAATTAACATCACAAAACATCAAAAACAAAGTGCTGGACACACATTTGTCATGTGGTTGTCATCATTATAATATACTGTTTCTGAATTCTAGAATGGAAAATTGATTCTGATACATATCTTATTATTTGCTAAACATAAACATGGGGTATCCATTTAGTCTGATTTTGACAGTGACCAGAGCTATTATGCTGGAACTCATTGTTCTGTGAATTGAGCACTTAATGGGGTAAATCCATGTAATAGAGGGATTAAAACTATTTCAGAACTAAAAAAAGAATAATAATGTGCTAACTTGTAACAGATAAACTACCATTCACTAGCACAAAACCAAAACACTCAATAGTAGAGATAGCATCTTAAAAAAACAAAACAAAAACACAACTACTTGCAAACCCTGCACAATGTGCTGAGGACCTGGTGGGAGAATGATGCTCGTTCCTGGGAACGCTGAGGGTCTGACCCTGGGGCTTTTAGGTTAAGTTCTGAATGATTAATCTGTAAGCATCTTACTGTATGTCTCTCATTGAGCTTTGCTGTTCATTTTGTTCTATGAGTTACAATTAAAACAACTGTTAAACCTCTATGCTGGTGGCTTATACTTATGAGCCTAATAGGAGTGATCGCTTTATTACGCATGTGACAGTTACAGGTTCAGAATAATTTTTACTCCAAGACATTGGTAAAGAAATCTTTATGTTATACAAAAGGAAACAAGAATTAATTGAGGGATATTCCATGAAAAGAGGAAGGAAATTCTTCATTAAATTGTCGATAGAATAGAGTACAAAGAAGGACAATCCTATGTTAAAATGCCATTTTTTTCCAACACTTTCGCATTTTATGTGTAGCAAAAATTGTGCGGTTTACTTAACACCATTTTCATAGAATGCACATTACTTAGCAAGTAGTTGAAACAAGTATAACATTATCTTCTATTAAGAGCATAATAACTATAGAAAGCTATTAAAAAAAAGTAATGGTACTTGTTAATTATATAGGCACCACTGTAACTCACCAATGCCATGCCACTGCGCCAAATCTCCCGTTGCTTGGCTGAAGTCAGTAAAAAAAAAATAAAAAAAAAATATCACATCAACCAAGCAGTGGGAGGTTTTAAAATAGTAGCATCAAGTGCATGAAAGCGAACGATGGGTCCACTGTATATGCAGACATGGTATAGGGACATACAGCGATCATTGAGCCACCGCACTACTGGTCTCACCAGAAACAGTGGTGGATCAGTATGCATTGACATTGCGGTCAAACCCAAAAGGTGGGGGTGTTCAGGGGTACAATGTTAAAATGCCTTTATGGCATTTAAGCAATGAACATGAAAATAAAAAGGATCCTGTTACAATATTGTATAGTGTACAGTAGTTCAAGTGGCATCCATAAAATTAATAAGCACCAAAGTTTTTAAAGTAAAAAAATACTTTAAAAAAACAAAAAAAACATTTTAAAGTTTAGATAACAGATTAATATATCTCAACTGTTAGAGAATGCACCCATTTTAGGTTTTTGTTTTTTCACAAGGCATAAAATAAGAGGTGCATAGATCATTGAACAGAGTGTAGATAAGGCACAGGTTTAGACGTCACTAGAATAAAGGGGAGACATATGACATTTAGCTGCCATAAGTGTAGGAATGGGGACCGGGCAAGAAGAACATACAGAAAGTTCTCCATCTTGATCCTGACGATAGCTCCCGCCACATGATGCTTGTACTGCTCCTGCCTCCCCATCAGCAACCTCGAGCCGTCCGCTTTCCTCTTTCCCAGCGGGGTCGCCATCACTACACAATTCGGTAGCCAACTACAACCAGCAACATTTCCCTCTCCGACGAATTTAAGCGGTTCCTCATACGTCACAGCACGTCTGATACCGACGCAACCATATTTAGTGTGGGCGACAAGAACTCTCTTAACCGCAGTACGTTATGAGACTGCTGTCTACTCTCGGTGCCTAGGTCTATCTATATCTATATACGTCTATCTATATATCTGTTGCTTCACTAGTGTGTATAAGACAGAAATAAGACGCAAGTACAGATGTGTAAAAGTAAACGTCCCCTGACTTCTCAGAGTGCGTGTAAACTCGCGAGACAATGACATCTACAGCGTGATTGGTGGGTAATCGGGATAGCTGTTTGTCACACGGGCAGATCGGAGGGGGGGTGGGGAGTGACCGGCATGGGCTGGCAGTTGGGTGCTGAGGGCGCGAGTTGGCGATGACCCACCTCTCATATGATTAACGGAGGAACTGTGCTTTCTGTATTTAGTTCAAAGGAAAACCACAGACAATTATGTGTGCAATAAATGGGATTTATTTTAATGTTATCTTTACTGTGGTTTTGTTTTTAAATGCAGATGTGTTTCAGAGCTACAGGATTGTAATAATGTGTGTAACACATACTTGCCAACAGAGGGGGCGTGACTCGAGGGAGGGGGCGGGGCGAGGTCAATCTCGGCCCCTCCCTCCCTCCAAAATGGCGTGAATCACTGGCGATTCTCTGTGAAACCTGGGATGCGGGAGAAATGCCAGCTCGCCCGGGAGACTGACCCGAATTTCGGGAGTCTCCCGGACTTTCCTGGAGAGTTGGCAAGTATGGTGTAACAATAGCAATAAAGGACCAATGAGGCTGCAATAGGGTACACAAGTCTATTTAACAATGGATCAAGAGCTAAATGATGATAACGCTGGCAAAACACTCTTTTCACCACTTTTTCTTATTTAACAAAGGGAAAATGCTCCTGTCCCCATATACATATATAGGGCCAGCAACATTTATTAAACTGAAAAGTAAACTTGTCTTTTTCAATGGGATCCTGATGAAGCCTCTCCTGCTTCGCTGGAACCTTCCTGGATGAAAGCATAATGCACATGGGGAAGAAAAACAGAATAGGTAGATACAGGCATTTTTAATCAGCACCCAACTGCCAGCCCATGCAGGGAACTGGATGCAGATGATCCAGTCACTGCAGAGCAGAGGTTTTGAAGGCTTCCAGGGAAACGCATTTCTGCAGACCTCTAGGCAAGATGGCGTCCGTTGATAGAGGAACGCCAGGCTGAACAGCAGATAGCTGTAACCAAGGGAAACCAATGCACACAGTGCGAAACTGGTGAAATGCGTGATAGGAAGAAGTTCGGATCCACCAGGACTCTTCCTATAGCTGGCTGGCCGTCTAAACTGAGCGATCGGGGGAGAAGGGCCCTAGTCAGGAAGGTGCCCAAGAACCCAATGGTTACTCTGTCAGAGCTACAGCATTCCTCTGTGGAGAGAGGAGAACCTTCCAGAAAGACAACCATCTCTGCAGCAATCCACCAATCAGGCCTGTATAGTAGAGTGACCAGACGGAAGCCACTCGTTAGTAAAAATCATATGGCAGGCCGCCTGAAGTTTGACCTCTGGTCTGATGAGACAAAGATTGAACTCTTTGGCGTGAATGCCAGGTGTCATGTTTGGAGAAAACCAGGCACCACTCATCACCAGGCCAATACCATCCCTACAGTGAAGCATGGTGGTGGCTGCATCATGCTGTGGGGATGTTTTTCAGCGGCAGGAACTGGGAGACTAGTCAGGATAGAGGGAAAGATGAATGCAGCAATGTACAGAGACATCCTGGATGAAAACCTGCTCCAGAGCGCTCTTGACCCCAGACTGGGGCGACGGTTCATCTTTCAGCAGGACAACGACCCTAAGCACACAGCCAAGAGTGGCTTCAGGACAACTCTGTGAATGTCCTTGAGTGGCCCAGCCAGAACCCAAACTTGAATCCGATTGAACATCTCTGGAGAGATCTGAATATGGCTGTGTACCGATGCTTCCCATCCAACCTGATGGAGCTTGAGAGGTGCTGCAAAGAGGAATGGGTGAAACTGCTCAAAGATAGATGTGCCAAGCTTGTGGCATCATATTCAAAAAGACTTGAGGCTGTAATTGCTGCCAAAGGTGCATCAACAAAGTATTAAGCAAAGGCTGTGAATACTTATGTACATGTGATTTCTTAGTTTTTTATTTTGAATAAATTTGCAAAAATCTGCCAAAAACTTTTTTTCACGTTGTCATTATGGGGTATTGCGTGTAGAATTTTGAGGAATAAAAGGAATTTATTCCATTTTGGTATAAGGCTGTAACAGAACAAAATGTGGAAAAATTGAAGCATTGTGAATACTTTCCGGATGCACTGTACACCCATAGGACTAAACGCAGCACCGCTCCGCTCATTTCAGTTATGCTGGAAGATTTCTTAAGTTAGAGGCAGTGACAGCCACATGTTGACGAGGCTGTTACTTATTTCTCCTGACAGGTCCGCGCTGCCTCTGGCATAGAGCGTTGTGTCCTGATCGGTGAGCGGCCATTACAAGGAGATACCAAGTCCCCACAGAGGCGGAGGGGGAGACTTGGATCTTGTCGGCCAGAAAAGTGAGAGTGCAAACAGTGCGGGGAGTGAGAGCATAGAGGCTTCCTCCACAACTTGGTATTCCCTAGAGCAGGAATTTTTCACACCTAAATGACAGACTCACAGTTTACTGCTCACCTCACAGAAGAGGGGGACATCAGCTATTAAATTACAGCGGCTGGCTTCTTCCCTCTTCATCCTCATACAGGCCTTGGGTCCTTAGCAGCTAAGCACCCCACTGGGGAATAACTAGTTAATGAGATTCCTTGTTGTAATAGAGAGAAAACGATATATATATATATATATATATATATATATATATATATCAGCATCAGTTATTTATATAGCGCCACTAATTCCGCAGCGCTGTACAGAGAACTCATTCACATCAATTGGAGCTTACAGTCTAAATTCACTAACACGCACAGGCAGAGAAACTAAGGTCAATTGTGATAGTAGCCAAATAACCTACTAGTATGTTTTTGGAGTGTGAGGAAACCAGAGCACCCGGAGGAATCCCATGCAAACACAGGGAGAACATACAAACTCCACACAGATAAGGCCATGGTTGGGAATCAAACTCATGACCCCAGTGCTGTGAGGCAGAAGTGCTAAGCACTACACCGCTGTGTGTGTGTGTGTGTATATATATATATATATATATATATATATATATATACAGTATCTATATATATATATATACTACAGTTTAGAGTTTTATTATAGAAGGCTCTAAAGTTAATGGAAACAGTATAATTATTCTGAGACATTCCTTTTATTATCAAGAGATTAATTTGCATACTGTTTTGTGGCATTAGCCAGGGTCAAAACAAGAGTGATTATACTCTATTATATCTGTGATGTGATTGTTTATGGTCTGTCTGGTTTTCCTTTAAATAATAACACATAATTTTTACTTGACAGATTTGGAAATTTTTATTGAGAATAATACATTACACACTAGAACTTTTAATAAACCAGTGGATTGCTACAAATTCATCCCGATAATGTTTCTAAGGGACAATTTAAATGGATCCAAAGAAACTGTTCAGGGATAGATTCATATATAAAATAGTGGTCTATCCTCAAAAAAATATTTAAAGAGAAGAATTACAACCCTAAAGAAATAGATAAGAGTTTTGTGGAAGTAAAAAAAATATTAAAATTAATACAGGAAAGGATACCCCATTCGAAGTTCTTTTTATTACACAGCATAGCAGCCTAGCGAGTAAATTGGGCGGCGGGGGTTTCATTGTGGAGGTGTGTCCCCGCTCGGATCCACCGTTTTAGGTAAAATGAGGAAGAGGTAGGCAAAAGGAGGGGAAAAAGGAAGTAGAGGATATAGTGTAGTCCAGAGATAAAGTGGGGAGTCCCAAAGGTGAGTAGAAGAGAAATTTCGAAAAATAAAAGGCAAAAGGTACAGACGAAGAAGGAGAGAGCGTAGGAGGCTTAGATAGTGCCAGGCATGTTGCTGTTATTATAGGAATACCAAGGGCCTCAAACTTTATAAAAAGTGGAAAATGTATCGTGGAGAAGACTTGTCACATTTTCCATGGAGACAGTGTGCCAGGTTCTGTTTATAACAGCCTCTCTAGAGGAGATGCAAACCTTTCTTCCAATCAATAGCTACCTGAAGTTTAGCTGCATTATGTTTGTGGCAGATAAGTTTATCCAATGATTTGGAAATCTCTTTGATATGCTGACATAAGAGCACAGATAACAAGTCCTTAAGCACATTAATTAAAGTAACCTGCTTAATCAAGAGTAAGACATCATCCCAAAATCTACATACTAGTTGGCAGTCCCACCATATATGGAGGAAGGTTCCCACTGAACCACAATTACGCCAACAAAGATTGTTGGTGTGGGGGTAGATAGAGTGCAATCTCACAGGAACCATGTACCATCTAGTATAAATTTTGCAGGTATTTTCGCGCATGGCTGTACTGATGGAAGACCCTGCTACCCTTTTGTAACGGACTTACCTTCTCCGCCATCCCGAAGCTGCACTTCCGCATTAGTGATCACGTGACCGTATCCCAGAGGCGGTCACATGACAGCAATCTAGAGGCGGGGAATTTGAATCCCCGTCAGTACTTAAAGATCACTCTGACACTCGCTGAGTGTCAGAGCAACACTTACCTGTTCCTGGCTCCTGTGCTTCATGATTCCTGTGCCTGCCTGTGTTCTGATCTCAGTCTGTTTGATTCTTCTGGCTCTCCAACCCCTGTGTACCGACCCGGCTTGCTGACTATCCCTCTGTTCTTGTGACCCGTGTACCGACCCGGCCTGATTGACTCCGAGCTGCCTCCTGATTCTGCCTGCCTCCATTCCTGTGTACCGAACCAGCTTTATTGACTACGCATCTTCCGCTCCACTCTGCTGCATTACATCTTGGGGCGAACCTGAGGACCACGACCTACGACTCCAGGCAGCAAAGCCCACTTGCCTTGCGGTGGTTCTTGGTGAACACCGGGGAAATCGTTAGACTACGCACCTCAGGTAAGCCAGCGCTAATCAAGATTAGTAGTAGTAATCCAGTATCTGTTACACCTTTGCTGAATGAGCGAACACACCTCCTCGTCCAATTCTACTCAAAGATCCTGCTCCCACGCCATTGGGAGAGGATGAGGAGGACAAGAGAGAACTGTGCAGGATTGATATATAGCCTTGAAGTCCCGGGCTATAAATGCAGTGGCGTTTAAAGGGCGTTGAGGGACAAAGATTAAATGATTGTGTCTGGGCGTGTATAAAGCTTTTCGTTTGCATATAGTGGAAGTATAGATTGCTGGGAAGATCATGTTTCTCATGTAAGTCCACAAAGGAACATGGTGCATGCTCACCCAACAGGTGAAAGAATCGATCTAGACCCACCTTCCTCCAGGGATAATCAAAAGCCCTAATGCAACCTAGCAGGAACCGAGGATGTCTCCAAAGCATAGTAAGTGGCGATGGGTAGGGGGCCAGTGCATATTGCTTTGTCCCATATCTCCAAAGTGAAGCGGATGGAGGGGATGGTATAGGCTCAGGCTGGTCTGAGACTCCTAGGGATACAGGGTAAAAAACTTACTCCCATGTCTGGGGACAACATTTCTTCAATGTCCACCCATTTTTTTAGCCCTAAAGGCGACAGGCAAAAGAGTAGGTGGATCAATTGTGAGGCGTGGTAGTATTTATCAACTAAAGGGAGGCCCAGGCCCCCATTATGTTTAGATTTGGCTAAACAGAGCCTGCTACGTCTGGGTCTTTTACCGTGCCACACAAAATTACCACAGAGAGACTGGATAGAGCTCAGGAAGGAATCTGGTATTTTGACAGGAAGGGTTTGAAATAGGTATCATAACCTGGGCAGGACGTTCATTTTAATAGTATTGATTTTGAATCTCCCAAACCACAAGATACAAAGAGAATTTCAGGTGAGTTGTTCTTGTTTAATAGTAGATAGCAAAGGGGATAGTTGGCCTGAAAAGAGTTTCATAGAAATTTGTGAGGAAAACGCCCAAGATTCGAATTGCACGAGGGCGCCACTGAAAATCAAAGTTGAGTTCCAATAGTTTCTTAATGTGAGGCGGAAGGTGTAGTGCGAGTGCCTCAGACATGGAGTTATTTATTTTATATCCGGAGAGAGAACCAAAGTTCTGCAACTCCACAAATAGATTAGGGAGGGAGGTCTGGGGCGAGGACATAGTTAGGAGGACATCGTCCACAAAGAGAGAATTCTTATATTGTCTACTTTTAACCTGGATTCCCTTCACATCTGGGTTCAGTCGAATGCGGGAGCAAGTGGTTCAATACATAACGCTTATATGAGAGGAGAAAGAGGGCAACCCTGTCTCATTCCATTGCAATGTATATGTTTTAATACATTTGATAATTTCAATTACCATTAATATCTATTATTTTAAACAGAATACTACTTGTAGAGGTGACTGTCTCTTTACATGATCAATTATGGAAGGCTATAAAAGCATATTAGATAGTAGGAAGTAACATATATGGGACTTTTTCATGATTAGAAACTGTTAGAAATGCATTAATTTATTCTTAGAGCGATTCACAGAACCATCATTCACATCAGTCCCTGTCCCATAAACCTACTAGTATGCTTTTGGATTGTGAAAGAGAACCGGAGCACCCAGAGGAAAGCCAAGCAAACACAGGAAAGGCATACAAACTCCACACAGATAAGGCCCTGTTTGGGAATCAAAGTCATGACATGTGAGGCAGAAGTGCTAGCCTTACCTGAATAATAACTAACGTCTTGCAATGTCCTCTATGTGTTACAACTCTGTCTGTTGTTTGTATCTAGCAGCAGTGCCTCATACCACCAGAGGTGCTGCTGTTCTGTTCCTGAACTCTTCTACGTGCCTGAAGGAGTTAATCTCCTTGCATTATGCCTGATTAGAACTGCACCTGTTGCACTGCTTTAAGTACCTGCCTCTAGCTGTGCTCTGTGCAGTTCATCCCGTTTGTTCCTGGCTGCTGCTAACATGCTCCTGTGCTATTTGGTATATACCTGCTGGACTGAACTTCTGTGTATGACCCTTGCCTGTACCTTGGACCTTGCCTGCTTACCTGAGACCCTGAATCGTTTGCCTGTACCTTGGACCACGCTGTTTTGCCTGTTGCCCTGACCTTTTGGACAGACTTCTGGACCTCGCTAATTTGCTTGATCTCTGCCTGGCTATTTGGATTTGTTTGTCTGATCACTGCCTTATCCCTGGACTCTGTCTGCTTTCCTGGACAGCCTTGTGTCTTCTGGACTGGGGTAAAACTTATAATACCTGTTCCTGCCATTTTTACTATACAGTCTCCTTAGGAACCTGTTTTTGTCAGTGGATCTGAGTAATCTTTGTTTGTGTATTTACCAGAATAAAGACACTTTGCTTTACACTTCTGTTTGTCTTCGTGAATACACTGGGATTCATAACACTATGACATCAGTGGTGACCAAAGAACTCCCACCATCTCTCTCTTTCAGATTCTCCTAAACAGGCTTCATCTAGGACTCTCCCAGAGGGCCATGACCTGTGCCCCGCAGGTCCATATCTCCTTGCAGGGGTCCTTGGGGAAGACCACCTGACTTGTTAGATTCCACACCTCCAGGTAGAGTAGCGTCAAACTACACAGGCCCTGGGGTCCAAAGCTCAACTTTCTGTGACAGGCGGCTTTATAAAGAGGGTAACATATAATGTAATTAATACTTTTTCATGCATTTCTGAGCCTAGGGGGTAAATGTATAAGCTGAGATTTTTTTCAGCGATTTAAAATAGCTGCAAATTGCGAGAGATAATTGGAGATTTTAAGTGAAAAATCGCCATATGTATTAACCAGCGATTTTTATTTCCCAAAACACAATCTCTGGTGATCTAAATGGAAGGGATTTTTATTTTATTATATTACAGTGGCTTACTATTTCATCAGTGGGGCAATATTTATATTTTTATGATATGGCAAATTTTTAAATTTAAATTTCCTGATGGGGACACCATTAAAAGTACATACTTGTGGCACTATAAGTGTCACATGCACATGAGCACTTGTAGTGTCACAAGTCTACAAGAGTAAGTCTGACTGCACTAATAGCTTTAAGTTTTGCTAAAAAATATTACTGCAGTCAGAAGTGTATGTGTTTGAGGGCTAAATTCCAGGACAGTGGTCCTTGGCAGGTGCCCTGGGCTGCCGTCAAGAAACCATCTCCAGTGCAGGTACAGAAGGGGCACAAACAAAGCAAGGGCCCAGCTCAAGAAGTTGCACCTTACCAATATTAGATTGTTCTCTTTCTGATTTCAACATTTCAGATTTTCTATGCACCAGAGAGGTAAAGAGATTTATCCACAGAGATTTAAAATGCCACAAGTGTATTCTGAACTAATTTCCTTTTATTAATAAGAATTACTCTGATATTTATTTTAGAAGCTCACAATTATTTTTAAACAATATCCGTTAACCCGTGCATGATACTCATGCATTCTAGTCAAATCAAGCTACTTAAGGTGTTAAAAAGGTTCTTGTCATGCATTTGGGCCATAGCCCAGGCCTCAACCACCAACCACTCCCCACTGTCACCCCCGGCAACCACCAACCACTCCCCACTGTCACTTCTCCTTCAAGAAATATATATATATATTTTTTTTAAATCTTTATAAACACTTTTAACAATTAACAACTTAAATTAACAAATTAAAAACATCTTAGTATACCAAATTTCAGCCGTTTCTGAATTTTTTTTCCACACACACTAAGAATTTAGTAGGTCAGTGTATAACTCCGCCCAGCAGGTGGCGCTGCAGCTTGGTTTTATTTTTTACACACACAGACAGACTAACACACGCCACTAGACATATATAATATATATATATATATATATATATATATATATTACCTAACATTAATACATATCTTTACACGATAAAGAAATTGATTTCTCAATAGAACTTTAAGACCTACATCAAATAATTTGTAGAAGTGGTGCATGTGGTTGGGGCCCATAAATTTATTTTTTTATCCTGTTTGACTTTATGAATAGTCACTTAATTAAGTGGTTGTAGACCTTCACTATTTCTATACATTTCCTGAAAAACTGATTCTTTTTTAGTAAGCAGTTCAAGTATATAGGGATCAGTAACTTGTATCTAAGTAGCTGCTGATGTTTCCAGTGTCAGTGATGTAATGGTGGGAGTTATGCTGCACTGTGTCTGCTTTACTGTTATTATACAACTCCAACTTGTCTCTGTCCTCTCACACTGTCCTCAGTACATAGCTCAGTCTCTGTTGTGTACTCACAGATCTCTCTACTGCTTAGTCATTTTCAGCACTTTTCTTTTTCCTCACTCCTCTCTTTTGCTCACTTCTTCTCTTCTTACACTTTCTTCACTTTTAATCTGTTTATATATCACTTTGTCCAATTTTCATTCTGTTCCTATCTTTTCACTCTCCATTTATCAGACACAGGGATCTCTCTCAGCGGTCCTGAGTATCACACTCCTCTCTCCCTGTCACCCCCGGCAACCACCAACCACTCCCAACTGTCACTTCACCCACCAGGAATGTCTTTAAAAAAAAAATCTTTATAAACACTTTTAACAATTAACAAATTAAATTTACAAATTAAAAACATATAGATACACCCCAGGGTACTCAGATGTTGGGGTATCACACATGCTTATGTACTAATATGTATGTACTAATGTGTTTTGTCATGGTATAGATGATTGTATAGTAAAAAAAGGTAAAATAAAAATTAGAGTAAAAAAAGTACTGTATGTAGATATTATAAAATAGAAAGGTTGTGTAATGCAATAAAATGTATGCCAATGCATTTTTTTTTATTATAGATGACCCATTAAACCCTCCCCTTCACTCCCCAAAAAATTTGTAAGCCCCAATGATTAATGTGCGGGGGCTGGCTTACCTGTTTTAGAATTGAAAGGCTCTACATAGTACCCCTATTATGCAGACTGATTCAAACTCTTCTCTGACACTTGGCACTGGGCAGGACTTGGATTTGATTTGGCTGAATTCTCCTGCCAGATAAGAAGAGAACGATTGAGCATATATGCTACTTTCTCCCTCAAGTTCACTAAACACACCAGACTCACACATAGTAATCATAACAAGGCATATCCTGTCTAGGGTGGGGAGCCTTTACAGATTCAAAGGCTATTAAAGGCGTTTGGTCTCATGATGACTTACAGCAGGGGTGTCCAACCTTTTAGCTTCCCTGGGCCACATTGGAAGACGACGAGTTGATTTGGGCCGCACATAAGATATATTAACAATAACGATAGCTGATCATCCAAAAAACCATAGAAAACATAGTTAACATATATATATATATATATGAGAAAAAAAGTGATTATATATATATATATATATATATATATATATATACTTTTCAATCACCCTGTTCAAAAAATCCTCTCTAGTTATTATACTATAGTCACTTTTTGTATTGTTTCGATGCAATATCAATAAAGTGCATTTAAGCCAGGCATTGTATATCAGGGTGCCTTGACCAGGCCTGCGGTACCTGACATATACATCACTGTGACCCCAAATTGTGACCTGTTTTGCTAATTACACCACGATGTTAGTTAAGGGATAACAACTTATAATGGGCCAAAGAGAATAATATATAATGCCCCATTAGTATTACAAGTAGAAGTATGTAGCAGGGAGATAAGGTCCATGATGCTCCAGGACCAGGTGACTTTTATTCACTGGTCAGTGTCCCTTGAAATAATAAAAATCTCCCTTAACTTACCTTTTAATCGGCTTGTTCTCCTGTCCTCTTTTCTTCTCCAATTCTGTGCTGCTGATTGTTCTTCTCGCGCGGGTGACTCCTCTGTGCTGCGCTCCGCAATGAATGTTGGGAGTGATGACATCATGCCCGACATTCACTGCGAGCACCGCACGGAGGAGGAGACAAGGGAGGGAGCCGGAGTACCAGCTGACGTGACCGCAAGGTAAGTAGTTTCTTTTCTTTTTTTTGCAGGATTTTTTTTTCCATTAACAGTGCTGCCCCCTTGCCACAACCAAAACTCCTTCTGGGCCACATTTACACGCTTGCTGGGCCGCATGCGGCCCGCGGGCCGCGGGTTGGACAACCTTGACTTACAGTCTTGCATCAATGTGCTAGAGCTCAGGGCAGCAGAATTCGCCTTAGCGGCTCTACGACCTTCTGATTCCATGTCTTAATACATCCTCATTCAGATGGACAATGGGTTATGCTATCATACATAAACAGGCTTTGGGGGTACTCATTCTTGCAAACTATGCAGAAAAGCTCTAGTTCTATGGCATTGGGCTTTATCAGAATTGTCTCATTGTGAGAAACCTACATCACATGGAGAAGATGGATTACCCTGACAAAAACACAGTGTGGTAACACTAAGACAAACTTTTCCAACATATAGAACAAAAATTTGGTTAAAGAAATGTAAATTTAATTACTTCTCCAAGAACAGCCAAAAGCCAGAGACTTGTCTCTTATGTCTGGATGAAGAAACATGGATGAGTTGTAGGTCCTATGGACAGACCTTCTGTATCCATATACCTTTCCACCTCCAGTAAACGTTTTTGCAGAAACAGAGAAGAAATAAGCCCATACACGGTATACCCCATAATATATATGGTACCAGCTGAATGGCAACATAAATGCCCATAAATGAATATAAAACAAAAAGACAGTTGTTGTTAGCGCTTATCCTTAACACTGCATATCTGTGTGTATTGCTAGATACACACAAGTATTGCAGAAAATACTAAAAGACCAGAGGCATTATTTATTAAGGATCGTTTTTTTAAAAAAAAAATCGCAGATTTTCTGCAATTTGTCCGGTATGATTTAAAACTGCGATTTTATTAAAGGCTAAACCCACCATTCTGGTGTGAGAGGTAGGCGAACCTCCAAACCTGGAACCTGAAGCACGTGACTAAGAGGTAGTCCCACAAACAGTGCACAAGGTCCTCATCTGGGGAATGTACATTTTGGGGCATCATTGACCGTCAGTTAAGCCAATTATAAATTAAAGATGTGGGGAGAGATGTTTAAGAACATTTCCATGTGAGTGGCTGCTGAAAGGATTCTATTAGACTCTGACAATGAACCGGAAGAGAGTCTCCATAGAGAGAGACAGGTAAAGATCCATTCACAATGCTACCCGCCCAAGTTAGTGTCAGAATAAAATACTAGGCAAGTTAGTATTGTTTAATGTGTTGACAAAGGTGCAGATGTTCAATTGAGTGTGGTTCATAATAAGTTGTCACACTCTTCTAACACCCCAGTTGTGATTTATTTCATGTGACACAATGTATCCTGATTTTTGCTAAATATGGAGTTCATGACCATGTAAGTGTCAGATGTTTCTCTTGGTGTACAATAAATTCTGCTACTGCTTGGGGAATACTTGCCACATAAAAACTGTATGTAGGTGACACAACCCATTTGTAAAAAAAATTAAATAATTGTGTTAATGTGAATTTATGTTTAGTTGAGTGTTTAGTGTTATGTTTAGGTGGGACTCACCAGATATGTAAAACTTCTGTGTGACTTTGCTGGCTTTAAAAAAAAATATATTTTTTACTTTAACATAAATCATTCTAGTTACCTGGTAGGTGACCATACCCACACATACACCCTTCCCTCACATATCCTCTGCATCATGTGACCAATAATAATAGCAAAGAAATACCAAAGGGTAATAATATTTTTTTTAACCATCAGCCCAACATTTACAAGCAGAAATGAATAATGCTTAATAAGCAAATATACTACATAGGCATCAATGTATGCAGTGCCACCTGTGTATATTACATATACTTCAAAATATACTACTGGAAAAAAAAGTATTTTTTTTTATAAAAAGCAATTATCACGAACAGCCAGTAGATGGTGCAAACAGACCTAAGCAAATAAATTTTTTGTCGGCTTAATTTTAGTACACAATAAAATAGCAATGATCATATTATTTGGCTTAACTTACTTTCTTATCAGTAGAACCATCATCATCACTTATTTATATAGTGCTACCAATTACGCAGCACTGTACAGAGAATATTTTTCATTCACATCAGCCCCTGCCCCATTGGAGCTTACAGTCTAAATTCCCTTGCACATACACACAGACTAGTGTTAATTTTGTCAGCACCCAATTAAACTGCTAGTATGTTTTTGGAGTTTGGGAGAAAACCTGGAGCACCTGGAGTAAACCCAAACACAAGGAGAAGATACAAACTCCACACAGATAAGGCCCCGGTTGGGAATTGAACTCATGACCCCAGCGCTATGAGACAGAAGTGTTAACCACTATATGTGTGTAGTGTACATACACACAAACATATGTTACAATGCAAGGGGTGCAAATTAGTATTCTGTTTTGCATATAAGTTAAATACTGACTGTTTTTTCATGTAGCACACAAATATAAACTTTAAATTTCAGTGTACAAATAAGCTATCATGTATTTGTGTGCTACATGAAAAAACAGTATTTAACTTATGTGCAAAACAGAATACTAATTTGCACCCCTTGCATTGTAACATGGTTTTGTCCAGGAGACTGAAATAAGAAGTTTCTCAAGTTAAGATCCTTAATGAATCAGGCCTTGTGTATTCACTCCATTTGCCATTTTATACATTTTATTTTAGTATCAACATGGACTTTTCGGGAATCCTTACCACTGATAGCCACAAAATACTCTATAATGTCAAATAGAAATGTCAAATAGAAAAATCAACTGTAAAGCTTTTCCTTAATTGCCAAAAACAGACACTCCTCTCCCACACACACACACCACACACACTTGTTTTAATACTTGCGACAAGCAGCTTAGCTGCAAGTACAGCTGTCAGTCTGTTACTCTCTACCAGCTTTGCACATCTGGTCACTGCAATATTAGGTTTACAGGTTAGATGGCACCATTGGTAAACATCAATTTTTAAATAATTCCACTGATTCTCAATGGTAAGTCTCACTCTGATTGAACAACTCAAGGGCATTGACTTTTTTTGTATTCAAGCCACTACAATGTGGGTTTTGTTGTGTGCAAAGCCCTATTGCGGCGGTTCCCAAACTGTGCGTCGCGGCTCCCAGGGGTGCCGCGGCGCTGTCACTGGGGTGCCGCGGGCCAGCCATATATAAAAAAAAGAAAGAACACAGTGACTAACCAATCCGCCGGGACCCAGTAGACTCCTCTCTCCCGCAGCAGCTGTCACTGACGTCGATATTCAGTGACAGCTGCTGCGGAAGAGAGGAGGCTGCTGGGTCCCGGCGCCAGGCGGATTGGTAAATTACTGTGTTCTTTCTTTTTTTTATATATGGCTGGCCCGCGGCAGAGGAGTTAGAGGGATCGTGACAGCGGGGCAGAGGAGAGTGACAGCAGGAGAGTGACAGCGGGGCAGAGAAGAGGCAGAGGAGAGTGACAGCAGGAGAGTGACAGCGGGGCAGAGGAGGGTGACAGCAGGAGGGTGACAGCGGGGCAGAGGAGAGGCAGAGGAGGGTGACAGCAGGAGAGTGACAGCGGGTCAGAGGAGAGGCAGAGGAGGGTGACAGTAGGAGAGTGACAGCGGGGCAGAGGAGAGTGACAGCGGGGCAGAGAAGAGGCAGAGGAGGGTGACAGCAGGAGAGGGACAGCGGGGCAGAGGAGAGTGACAGCGGGGCAGAGAAGAGGCAGAGGAGAGTGACAGCGGGGCAGAGGAGGGTGACAGCAGGAGAGTGACAGCGGGGCAGAGGAGAGTGACAGCGGGGCAGAGGAGAGTGACAGCGGGGCAGAGGAGGGTGACAGCAGGAGAGTGACAGCGGGGCAGAGGAGAATGTCAGCGGGGCAGAGGAGAGTGACAGCAGGAGAGTGACAGCGTGAGAGAGGACAGAGGAGGGGACAGCGTGAGAGAGGGCAGAGGAGGGGGACAGCGTAACAGAGGGCAGAGGAGGGGGGACAGTGTGAGAGGGGGCAGTGTGTCTGGATGCAGAGGGGGCAAAGTTTCTGGATGCAGAGGGGGCATTTTTGCATACAACTAAATAAGTATTTCTGTCCTGACCTAAATACTTATTACAATTTTTTGACCCAACTACTTCTAAAACAGGACTGCTCAATAATTATATTGGAGGGGTGCCTTGAAAAAATTTGGAAACTCTAAAGGGTGCCGCGAACTGCAAAAGTTTGGGAACCACTGCCCTATTGTGATCCAGTCAAAATAGATGACAATGCTGTTCTGTCTACATCTGTTCTCCAATTAGCTGGAATATGTAAGCCTTAACGTCATATCACTTGTTATTCTCATTCATAACTGCCTATAAGAATAAGTTATCACTCTTCCCTTCTCAGTTATCACTCATGTATTACGTACTTGTTTGTTTCTGACTTGCATTCTTCGTCCAGTTCTCTAATCATTTGATTTTCGGTAATATATTTATGAATGTATTTCATAAAATTCCTTAACATATTTTACCGACCACAAGTATCAGGCTAACTGGTTTATAATTTATTATTGGTTGGGTGAAGGTTGGGGATATTTAATTTACTATTGGGGTTATGCGGACCTATTAAGGGTGAGATGATGGGACTGTTCATTTAATGCTGGGGTGGTTTGGAGGAGGGAGACCTACTGTGTTCACTCATTGCTGGCATTTCTATATCATATACTTGTCCTTTTTACAGGAGGACACAAAACACAGCACTAGATGATGTGTGTGAGTGTGTGAGTGTGTGAGTGGGGGGGGGGGGGGGGGGGTTCTCATGTGTTTTTAATGTAAGTGGGGAGATTTAATGTATAAGTTCAATAGTTCCTTTGTAAACATGGGCTTGAAGGAGCTTTTAATATACTTGTGGGGAATGAGGAAAAGGGATTTTAATACAAGTGTATGGGGTGTGGGGGTTATGTGATGTGGATGGGGTGTGAAATATTAATTTCATAGTAGATTTAGAGTGGGAGCTTCTAATTTGTTGGTGGGGTGGAGGTTTGGAATATTTAAATTAATAGTGGGGTTATAGCGGACCTATTAAGGGTAGGATGATGGGACTATTTATTTAATGCTGGGGTGGTTTAGGTGCTATTAATTGAATGTGTGGCTGAGTTTGGGGAGAAATAGAGCTATTTCTTAAAAGTGAATGCTAATTATTTAATGTTTGGAAGGAAATAGGTTTATTTAATAAATGTAAATGCTATTAATTTAATGTTGGGGTCGATTGGGGGAAATGGATCTTTTTTTATTAAAGGTGAATTACATTAATCTACTGTCCGAGTTGGTTGCTGGGAGGCCCAATTATTAAACGTGGCTGCTTTTTTTTTTTCATCAATAAAGTTTTTATTGAAATTTTTTTCAAGGATATGGGGTACAAAATATAAAAAGGGGAATTAAACAATGAAGAGGGGGAGGGGGGGGAGAAGAGTCGAGTCCCCCCACTAGGAAGGAGGGGAAATAGTTACTCAATGAGTACTGTAACACAACATAATATGCTAATAATAATAAACAATTGCAAAGAAGAAACATTATTTGACCTGTGTATCAACAATAGACATAACATAGCCAAATGAAGAAGTATAGGCCTTCCGAGGAGAGAAAGTGGAACCATTAACCTACTAATCGACCTGTGGGGATTCAGGTATAGCTTGTGGTAAATGGGTAGGAGAGGGGGAAAGGGGGTCTACCAGGCGCTCCGACTCCCTCTGTAACACATATGTACCACTTTAGCCATTTCATGATGGGGCCGAAGCGGAGGTAGAATAAGGCATATTGATCGTCTCCATCTCGAAACTATGCTGAATTTTAAAAATGATTCTAGGTAGCATAGGGGGAGTCGCAACCTTACAGTTTTGGGCTATCGATGCTCTGGTTGCTATCAGGATATGGCCCAAAAGATATCTGTCATGTTTAGGAACGGAGGATCGATATAAATGAAGAAGTGCCAAGCCTGGATACATGTCGATAGGGCCACCCATAATGGAAGAGCAAAAATCAAAAACTAACGGAAGGGAGGCCCACTGTGTTCACTCATTGCTGGGATTTCTATATGATGTACCTGTCATTTTTCCAAACAGGGACCCAACATTCCAGGATCCAGACGAGCAGCAACTGAGCTTAGGACATAAGCACCAGCAACTAGTATTTAAAGCAGCAAGAACAGATAGGAGAGAGGAGGACAGTCTGCCAACTGTTCTGACACACTTTGTCAGGACTTTGCCCTGACTGTAAGGACAGTTGGCAGGTATCACATGGCTCTGCTCAAAAAGGAAGAGCTGCGTGCACCTAATAGTAGTGTACGCAGCATTGCATGTGTATATGATGGAGCTAGGAAGCGTTGGAGAGCAGCATCTAAAATTATAGCCACGCCCCCCTGTATGCTGGTCATGCCCACTGGCTGCATGGAAACCCTTTCTGAAAATCCTGCATTTACCCCTGTTATCACTAATTCTATCGCTGTTGAGTGCCTAGTCTTTTACTGCATGTTGTTTAGTGCAATGTGCATGGAGATATTAAACCTTTCAGGTCTCTTTTTATTTGATTGTTTTTTTACCCTGTCATGTTCTGCAATGTCCGTTTTTGTTTACTGTGTTGTTCTTAAGACATTGTACATCTGAAATGAGAGCAACAGAGTGCTCTTTACTTCTGCACAAAAGCTCACATATTCTGTGTAGTGTTTGCCAGTATATTGTTCGTGTGATAAGGAAAGGTATCAATATCCAATATTTTTGTAATATTAATGATACTCTGGGTTTGCCATGTATTACTGAAATTTTTAAAAGCTACCTGGATAAATTTCCATGTTCATCCAGTGTGACGCAATGCCAGACTTAACAATTATTAGGTACAGTTGCTTTTTTTGCAGCCACATGTATTTGATGTTAATGATCGTCATGGCGGGTAAAGTCATGTAAAAATTGTTTATATAGTATAATGTATTTCTCCTATAAGAAAGCATTTTAATAGGAATTGGAACCACATATTTTGAGACGCTGAGCAATGCCTAGAGCATTGATATCAGGCATTCGCCAACCAGGGAGGAGATGAGAGAGGCACTGAGGAACTGGCACATAGAGCATGCTCCCCCGGGAGGAGGAAACTGATGGCAGCAGTGGCCAAGGCAGCATCCCAGTTGACAACCTGGAACAAAAGTGCACCACACCCCCAGAGAGTAGTGTCATCTTCTCAACAGACAGTATCAGCAGAACCAGCCCCTCTGTCCTATGATGGGCGCAGGGTAGCCGGGCTAAGGATCCAGCTGGCGGGCTTAGGGGACAATGCTATTGAAGCTAAGTGGGCACAAGTCATCCAGGCATCCAGGCACCAGCTGTGTGGCCTAGGTTGGAGATGCTCCCTAGAGAACTAAGATTATCACCTCTACCTTGATCTAAAGTTGAGGACAGGGTTGGAAATATTGACAAACATCTGCAAGTATTTGAAAGAACCTGCATACTGTGCCCAGAGTGAAATAAGTCAAGCATTTTTTGCTCACACAGCAAAGACGTGCAGTGGAGGCCTACCATGGAGTTCTGGGATCTTGCCAACAACCTCCCCGCCACCCATGAGGAGTTTGCCAACCTGCTGCGGGAGTCCACCAGAAAGTAGGTGAGCGGAGCTGGCACCCAGACCGTGGAGGAGGTAATAGGCTTAATGTGCCAAGAGCAGTTTCCATGCTAGTGTGCACCAGAGGTGAAAGAATGGGTGCTGGCCTGGAAGCCAGTTACCTTGGAAGAAGCAGCCCATTTGGTGGATGAAAATGTGATGGTTAGGCCACTCTAACAGAAGCACCAGGTTTCCAGCAAACCCCAAAGGACTGTACAATTAGGGGGATACCCCTCTTATACTAAGCCCCAAAAGCATGTATCCAACCATGCATGTACCTCTAGCCAGCCACCGCCCCACCAAGTTCCTGGAATCAGAGACCACCAGTTCCCAGGCTGGAGAAGAAGTGCTACAGCTATGGGACAACTAGTCACCTGAGGATGACATGTCCCCAGACTTGTGCCACTAATCCAAGTCCTGGGTCCTGGCTGACTTGTTTGACTGGTGAAGGGGAACCTGCAAACACTGTTTCCACCCCTGCAAGCACAATGGCGTGATCGACAGAGGGCTGCAGGATAGAGTTCAGAGCAGTTCAACTATCTAATCCCTCACTGGAAGGCATGAGGCACTAGTGGTCTTTCAGGGATGGAGATGGGTAGTGTTACCTGGCATAAAGAGTTGCTGTACTGGGTAGCCAGGAAGATAGATGGGGATCAGCCATTCCGGGAACAAGTACAACTGGTCCCATGGAGCTTTCACGCTCAACTCAGGGGAGAGACTGAGCACTGAATCGTCAGACAAAGAACTTTTTCTGGCCTGGAATGTCAGATGACATCTTAGCCTACTGTAAGTCCTGTAATATTTGTCAGTGGATTGGACACTCCAGTGATCCCCTCAGGTCATTGCCAGTAGTCAGGGAACTGTTCCAGTAAGTGGCTGTGGACATTGTAGGTCCACTACCTGTGCCCAGTAGATCAGGGGTGAGCTAAATCCTCACTGAAGTATAACGCCACACAAGGTACCCTGAGGCTGTAGTTCTATCATCAGTAACTGCGGAAAAGGTAGTGGACGCTCTGCTAGGGATCTTTAGTAGAGTAGGGTTTCCAACAAGATCCTAAATGATCAAGGTGTCACCTGGTCGTGTTTCTGGGCAAAGTAAGGTAGCTCCATACTGCCCCCTACCATCCTCAGACTATTGGACTGTGCGAGCAGTTCAATGGCACTCTGAAGCATATGCTGCAGGCATTTGTAACTTTGGAAGGGGGCACTGGGAACGCTACCTGCCACATCTCCTGTTTGCTTATCGGAGGTGCCACAGAAGTTGACCAGTTGCTCCCCCTTCTAATTACTGTATGGCCGCAGAGTCCAGGGACCTTTTGACCTGTTCCTCGAGTTTTGGGAAGGGGAGCTACCCACCCAGGATATCTCTGGGAAGGGGCATGTGATCAAGGTCCAAGATCGGTTAGACAACCTCATGTGGGATAGCACAAGCAAACCTAGCGAAAGTGCAGACCAAGCAGAAGACTTGGTATGATAAGGCTGTCAACACCAGAGTTTTTGAGATTGGGAAGAAAATACTTGTTCTGATGCCCACAATATATTTTAACTGTGCATCGTGCTGCTAGGAGAGTAATATATGGCCACACAGCAGTGAAGGGGTTAACCCAGACAGCTCCAGGAATGGCAGACTGGGGACTGCTGCCCCGGGATCTGGCTGTCTTCTTCCTGGAGCCAAATTTGGCCAGGGGTGTGAGCCAGACCCTGAGACAGGGTCCCTGGAAGTATTTTTAGATGGGGGATTTAAAAATAAATCTCCCACCCTAGTCTTACTGGCACCAGGGGTGGACTCCCTGGCAGCTCGTGGACAGGGTGGAAGTACAGTCTCCCCTGCCACTAACAACGATGTTAAAGGTGTGAAACCCCTCCAGACTAATTCATCTGCAGGTTGCATGAATCAGCGTGGACTGGTTAAAGGGGTGTAAAACTCTGTTAAAAGAGCCTTGTTGACCATGCAAGATATATACCATCTACACTTCTGGAGGATCACTAGTACCTCTAACTAGTGTGTGGC